>NC_142520.1:4647200-4719700 GCF_964205215.1 Stylophora pistillata
ATTGCAGGATAAAAACAATAGGTATATAAAAGGTACTGTCTAAGAATTGCAAAGGTTTTAGCAGTTATTGTTGTTGCTTAAGAGTGACGTTAGATCTTTTTTTTCTAATATTCTTTTTGAAAGATTCAATATTCGAGGAGTCTTTCAATTTATTATCTAATTTCGACCAAATATGAGTTCCTTGATATCTACTGCTTTATCAAATGCTTTCCATAGTTAATAGTCAGACACAATGAAAATATATGAAGTTCATATATTTTGAACTGCGGTATTAGATACGTATGATGCACTATCCTCGCGGTAGATAACGCTATTTAAGCAATAGCGCAAATAAGACCTGAAAAAAAAAAAAAAAAAAAAAAAAACACTGCACTAGTATCGCAGAGGTCAGTGGCTCGAATCCCGTACAGGCCTGATTTTTTTCAGGTCTGATTTTCGCTATTGCTTAAATAGCGCTATATACTGCGAGGATCGTGCATCATACGCATTCCATTTATGTTCGAAAAAGCAATGAGCTAAAAATACGCCAGTTATCACATCCCACTTCCGCGACGTATGTACGTCCCAGTCAAATTTACCGTGGCATCTGCAAGATGGCTGCAGGTAATAACAGTTCCCAGGGTTCTTCATATTTCGCCAAAGTGAAAAGTTTTGATAGCTTTGGTATATATTAACTCTCAGGAAAGTTTTAAAAAGGGCAAAAAAAAAAAAAAAAAATTCATGGTTTTCCTCTCAGCTATTTTGCAGTCTGGAATTTTTCAGTTAAAGGACAAACTCTTGTTTACATGCGTGGCTTGTTCTGGGCAGTTTAACATAGAGGAAAAAGGGTTTTTAAAGCTTGTAGTAAACAAAGCGGTGTGGAATCAAAAACGTAACTATATATTAAAAAAAGGGAAAAGGTGAAGGATATTGTTGTAATTTTCACTGAATTTCCATCACAATTGGTTTCACTCTGTAATTTCTAAACAAAAGACGTGAAACCTCCTCTTACCAGGAAGCAGTTGATTATCAGAATAAGTTGAAAGAGATGGATAGATAGATTCTCACCGCAAGTCTGAAACGCATGACCTTCCGAGTATAAACAGTTTATCGGGCAAAGAGTTTTGTGTTATTCTTACGGTTCCGATAATGAAACAGCTACACGGCTCTTTATGTCAATCTTTACTGCGAACAAATTCTCTTCGGGAAATAAGGCACTATTCATTCATAATTGCGCTAAATGACCCATTTGCTTTCAATGCCTTGTCTGGCATTTCTCCCGTTTCTCTGCTACTCGGTCATTTGTTCAATTATGTAAAGAGGGCACCCTCAGACAGATCCTACTGTTTAGAGTTAAAACTTACTGTATGTTTCTGTTGATATTTGGAGCTCCCCGTAGTTTTCATAAAGTTCCACTCGTATTCCCTAAAATACATTACTACACCTTAAATGCCTCGTTCCTATATTCCCTGAGGAATTAAAGGAGTCCCGTTAACCTACAGGCCCCGACAGTTCACCTTGTTCAACATCCACCAGTCATTTAAATTATTTCTTCTGTTATGTTATTGATATTAAGAGCCACTGACCATAAACATCGAGAATCCGCCGACAGTTGCAAAACTTCCTAATTCATTTACATAATGTTTTCTGATAGAGCTTCTCAGAGTAAACCCCAAGACGCACCCACCCCCAAAGCTCCACGAATTTGATGTGATGATGGCATTATCAAAGATTAAAAAAAACTGCTATTGGCCCTGATGAGTTGCCCTTATGGGTTTGGAGGGACAATTGCACAAGTCTCGCTCCTGTGAAGACTGCCTTGTGGAAAAAAGTCTCTCTCTTCTTACTCTTGGCCGACAGCTTGGAAAGAAGCTAACATCAACCCCCTCCCAACAGTAGACACTCCTGCTCAACATTCGGATTTTCGAGGAATTAATGTAACCCCAGTTATTGCACGTTGTTTTGAAAGAACCGTGTACCATCATTACAGTAAGAAAGTTTCTGAGGAAAATCTGACGGTCACGCAATATGCCTAGGGAGGGCTGCAGCTGTACTGACGCCTTTATTCAAATACCTTAATTAGTTGAGGGCACTTGGTGATAAGGATTGTAATTATGTTAGGCTTTTCTCAATAGACTTATGAACTTTTCGAAGGCCTTTGATGATGTAAAACACTGGTTAGTTGGGGAAAGGCTTAAGGCTCTCCATCTCAATCCTTATCTTGTCAACTGGTACTTAAGTTTTCTAATGGATAGCAAACAAAGACTAATATTTAAGGGTTTTATCTACAAATGGCATAATATGAACAAAGGAACAACACAGGATAGTGTCAGTGGGCCTCATCTTTTCAACTTGTTTATCAACGATTTAGCCGTTAGGGATAGTGACCTTACCAGCGTAGTTAAATATGCTGACGACACTATCTTGCCAGTCAAAGTATGTAAAAATGAAATACATCTCTCTCAAGAGGTTGTCAATCAGTTTTTCAGTTGGACCCAAGATAATGCAATGGCATGTAATACCAAAAAATGTAATGAACTAACACTTTGTAAGAAGGTTGTTCGCGATATAGACAATGTGAACTATATAACGTAAGTTTCTTGTATAAAAGTGTTAGGGGTTATTTTACAGAATAATTACAGGTTTAATGAGTATATTAAGGGTAAGATACAGAAGGCTAATAAGTGTCTTTGTGTTATAAGGTGTTTTATTACAACTGAAGGTGTTTACGCAAAGAGGGATATTAACAACGAGATGTAGATTACGTTTTTAGATCAATTGTTTTGCCTAAACTAACGTATGGTTTAGCCATATACGCCTCCTCAATACCTGAATTAACAACGGTGCAGAATTTTCTAGAGCGCTGCTTTAAACGCAAATTTACTTCGTACCAAATTAATATAATTATAAAGTGTATTGAAAGAGGTTGATAGCTTCCTATTCAAGAAGATCTGCAGTAACCCGGTCACCCTTTGTACCCTTCTCTCCCTAAAATGAAAGAAAGCTCAGCGCGCCTCCAAGTTCCTAGTAGTCAGCTCATTAGGGTTAATACCCAGCGTTTTAAAAATGATTTCTTTTTTAATAGGCTCTTTTTTTAAATATCGAGCAGCTATCTAATGTAATGTGTTATATTATGTAATATCGATAGCCTTGTAAATATGTTTATGTAAATTCTCTTGTTTTGGTATGTATTTTTGCTTAAAAACGATAAAGGACAATTTATTTATGAAGAACCCCCTTAATGCACCCTTTCGAAAACTATATATATAAAAAAGTTCTATCGCGCTTTTTTTCTCCGTAAAACCGTAAAGCTCAAAACACGCATAAATGGTCCTTGTCCCCCTCGTGAAGCAATGAAAAATTATGCAACCTCAGCAGCTTTGTACGCCACAACGCGACGCAATCCCACTTTTAAATTTTGTGAGCTAGCAGATAATCCTATTATCTCTTGGAAAAATAAGTTTCTTGTTATGTCGCTGATTATACACAAATTAGCAAATTAGTTAAGAGGATTTTATGTAAGCAAACAAGCCTTACTAACAAACATAACTTTATAGCACGAAATTCGCAAGCATTCCTCCTAGCACTACGTTAACAGGCTTCACATAGAATCACAAATTCAGGAAAATTGTCACAGGGTATGTAATCTACTAATATTAATCAGGAATTCCGAAAATTCCGCTGTTACATAATTAAAAGATTCAGAAAAGTACATGAAGACTGGTAGGCAGTAACAAATATCATGACCTCGCCATTTCTTAAGAAAGCTTAAGAAAAAGTGATAGAAGAAAGAATTATGGATTAAAACTGATTTTGTGATATGCAACATGCAAACACTCCTAAAACTCTGCGAGCACTACAGGGAACAAACCGAGATTCATAGGAAACCGAATATCAACAAGACTGGCCAGAGATTTGTGAGTACCGCGTTATGCGATAAAACGAGGGAGTAAAAGTATCTAGCATCTCGTGACTGGAATAAATCGTAAATGACGAGTGAGTTAAAAGCCTTTCCTTTAAATCAGTTGGGTAACTCCAACAGTAGCTATGACATGAACCATTTTAATCCTAAAACTCTTTTTTTCCATCTTAGAGACAAAAATCTCGCATAACATATACTGTAAAACGGCCAATGATTAGGAGCTTGCCTTTTTTTCGTTAAAAGGATCCCGCTTTATGAAAACATCGCAAATAATTTCCTCTCCTTTTAAACAAGTGAGGTAAAAGATATTGAGGGTGACTCTTAAACTTCAGAAGTGGGTTAGATTAAGGGAGGAGGAGGGTGTGTGTGTTGGGGGGGGGGGAGGGGGTAGAAGTGTCCCTGTTCTTGTCCAGAGCAAAAACAAAATATAACCGAACTGGCATAGCTTAGTCAGAGCGACTGCAATCGTGGCTAGCTCACCATGGTGATCTCCAGTAGTCGCAGTAAAGAAAGCGTCTAAAATTACTTCTAATACCTTTAAGGAAGTAGAAGTGTTTATGTTCGTGTCCAGAGGAAAAAAAATATATAACCGAACTGGCATAGCTCAGTCAGGGCAACTGCAATCCTGGCTAGCTCACCATGGTGATCTCCAGTATTCGCAGTAAAGCAAGCGTAAGAAATGTCATCTTCCATTTACTTACTTGCATTTTTGTAGCCAGATAAGTCAAATAAAAGAGTGATAACCTCCTCACCTGAAACGACTTTCATGAAGTAAACTGCACCAACTGCATGCCAACGTATAAGAAAAGTTTTTCATAATTTCAAGCTTGTAATACATGTACTCCCAACCGTGAGATGATAGTTTTTCTTCAAGCTATGTTTAACCAATGCAGAACGTAAATTTTCATTCGCCGCCAGTCATCGCCAGCTGTGTTTTTTTTAAGTGCCATCCTGATCTCATGGCGTTTAAACAATACTGGCCGGTGAATTTAAATTACTTTTCGTCCCAACGAAGTTTAGGTAACGAAGTAATGCATCCGGGTCTTTCGAGGAAAAAAAGCGCACTATCTTTCTGTGGATCTTTCAGAGTCCCGAAAGGGATCAGTTGCTAACTTTGCAATAATATACCACACGCTAACAAGCTTGCTACTGGTGGAAATCGAAACGTAGTACGAATTGGTCTTTCAGGATAACTTTTAACTTTACAAACATGGTTTTACACAAAATTTACTGACTAGAAAATCTACTCTCCGTTCCAAATAAAAAAAAGAAAGAAAAAAACAAATGAGTAGACTCGAAGAAGTGACGTAAACTTCGAAATGCTGGAGGGCTAACACTATTGCCAAACATTCTTTCTCAACGGTAGAGTAATTTTTCTGGCTTTTACTAAATTTTTTTGAGAAGTAGCAAACAGGATGATCTACACCATCCTTATCATCTTGTAAAAGCACAGCACCAGCAGCAACATCACTTGCGTCTACAGCTAACTTGAACGGGGCATCGAAATCGGGAGCTGCCAACACTGGGGCGCTGTTCAGTAACGCTTTTAGTTCTTTGAATGCTTTGTGACAAGCGTCGCACCACACAAACGTTTCTCTCTTGTTTAGTAATCGAGTCAGAGGTTCAGCGACTATGGTGATCTCCAGTAGTCGCAGTAAAGAAAGCGCCTAAAATTACTTCTAATAGACAGACAGACAGACATCTATATTTATACAGGATAGCCCTTTCAGTGTAGTAAACACTGGTATCAACGGGGGTCCTGTTACCCACCCATCCCACCCCAGGGGAGGACATCCATCACACAGTAATCTCGTGCGTGGGAAATTAACGTCTCCTGCCCCTAACCCTGCAGGAGACGGGACCTCCATTTATTCGTCCCTATCCGAGAAGACTAGAATATCTAACCATTTCTTGATGTTAAAGAAAGGAAGCATATTCTTCTCAGTTAATTTTAAGACCCTGAGTGTTGGTCCGGCCGGTATTGAACTCTCGACCTCCCGCACAGCAGTCCGGCGCTCTCCCAATTGAGCTAACCAGGCGGCGGTTAGCTCAATACGTTTAAGGAAGTAGAAGTGTTTATGTTCGTGTCCAGAGGAAAAAAAATATATAACCGAACTGGCATAGCTCAGTCAGGGCAACTGCAATCCTGGCTAGCTCACCATGGTGATCTCCAGTATTCGCAGTAAAGCAAGCGTAAGAAATTACATCTTACGCCCTTGGAGTGAACTGAGCTTAGAGACTTTTCTGATAATCTTTCCCATGGGTTGAGTGGGAGATAACATCAATCACAGCCGTCGAGTTATACGGCGCTGTCATCCCGAGCAATCTTCATGTTCTTGTTGTTACGGTAACTGATTACCGGCAGAAAGATAATAACCTCGCTATTTCCACGAAACACAATTTATTCAACTGTAGACAACGGGAGATAAACTAACACGAGCTAGCGACTACTCTTGGAGCAATTCAACTAAGATTAACTATGTATCTATCTACGCTTATCTGACCACAAGCAAAGTACTGTCCTTCTCTTTGGCGAAATCTCCTGAAGACTCCCTTCGACGTATTGCACTCGACGGTAAACAACTCTGGACTTGATAGCAGAATGTCAATATCACATCCGAACGGGAAAATCTCTTCACTTGTCACTTGTCACACAATATCACTTGTATATCACAAACAGGGAACGAAGTCCCAAATCACAACAACAACCTGACTAGCGAGCTGCTTATATAAGCATCCGAAGAGAGTCTAGAAGTTTCCAAAAGTAACTATTTATAACCATTACAATAGTAACTGTTTATATCTATTACAGTAGATTCTATTTTTAAACTGATGAGTCACAGTTCTAGAAAATTCTCAAAACAACACGTTGCGTGACATTGACCTTCGCGAACTTTCTGGACAATTCCAATCCTTGTAACACTCCCCCTCTTCAAAAAAGAAAGTTTGTAAAACTTTCTTTGATATATGCTCACACTTCCACTCTTGAAAGACAGTCAGCAACCACGTTATCCTTTCCTTTTATATGTGTTATATCCAGGTTGTATTCTTGAAGCATCAAACTCCACCTCAGCAATCGTTGATTCTTTTCCTTTAGCTTGTGAAGAAAAACAAGAGGATTATGATCACTGAAAACTTTGATCGGTAGACTCGAAGAAGTGACGTAAACTTCGAAATGCTGGAGGGCTAACACTATTGCCAAACATTCTTTCTCAACGGTAGAGTAATTTTTCTGGCTTTTACTAAATTTTTTTGAGAAGTAGCAAACAGGATGATCTACACCATCCTTATCATCTTGTAAAAGCACAGCACCAGCAGCAAAATCACTTGCGTCTACAGCTAACTTGAACGGGGCATCGAAATCGGGAGCTGCCAACACTGGGGCGCTGTTCAGTAACGCTTTTAGTTCTTTGAATGCTTTGTGACAAGCGTCGCATCACACAAACGTTTCTCTCTTGTTTAGTAATCGAGTCAGAGGTTCAGCGACTGCAGAGAAGTTTGGGCAAAACTTTCTATAATATCCTGCCATTCCGAGAAAACGCATAAGTTGTTTCTTGTTTTCTGGTCGCGGAAATTTAGAAATAACACTGATCTTCGCATCGACCGGTTTTACTTTCCCTTGTCCAACCACGTGCCCTAAATAAATTACTTGTGCTTGTGCAAATTCACTCTTGGCGAGGTTAATAGTGAGCTTTGCTTCAGTTAGTCTCTCAAAAAACTTTTGGATGATTTGCAAATGTTCCTCCCAGGTATCACTGTAGATAATAACATCATCGATGTACGCTTCGCATCCGTGAAGGCCAGCAATAACTTTATTGATAAGGCGCTGAAAAGTGGCTGGCGAGTTCTTCATACCAAAAGGCATAACCTTATATTGGTACAGTCCATCTGGGGTTACAAAAGCTGAAATCTCTTTTGCTCGTTCAGTGAGCGGAACTTGCCAAAAACCCTTAAGTAAGTCAAACTTGGTGACGTATCTTGCATTTCCCACTTTGACAATACAATCATCCATGCGTGGTATTGGAAAGGTGTCTGATTTACTAACACTGTTCACTTTTCGGTAGTCTGTACACATTCTGTAACTACCGTCTGGCTTTGGCACCAAAATGCAAGGTGAACTCCAACTGCTGTGACTTGGCTCAATGAAATCGTTCTCCAATTAAAATTGTATTTCTTCTTTGAGATATTTCTGCTTCATAGGATTCAGCCTGTAGGGATGTTGTTTCACAGGGGAAGCATCACCTACATCCACATCGTGGTAAATCTGTTCTGTCCTCGTTGGTACATCGGGAAACAGGTGCTTGAACTCCTGGAGAAGATCCGTAAGATCCTGACTCTGTATTGACGACAGATGGGACAACTTGGAGTCCAAATCCCGAAGAACATCAGAGTTGGAAAGCTTTGCTGTGGCCAGTGGACTTAGCTTATTATTAAGGTCTCTACTTAAAGTTTCGTCTGGTTCAAAACTAACCACATTAAGACTAACTGGGTGTATCTTTAGGCTCCTATCTCTTTCAACATAAGGCTTTATCATATTCACATGACACAACTGCGTTTGCTTACGCCTATCAGGCGTTTCTAGAACGTAATTGAGACTGCATAGTTTCTCCTTAATTACGTAAGGCCCAAAATACCTAGCATGTAAAGGGTTACCAGGAACTGGTAACAACGCTAAAACCTTTTAACCTGGGTCAAAACTACGCTCAGAAGTGTTTATATCATATCTCTCTTTCATAGACTTCTGAGACAACTTAAGATTAGCTCTCGCTAATTCACAAGCTCTATTAAGCTTAGTTCGGAAATCTGAGACATACTGTAATAGATTAATAGTATGACTTTCACTAGATAAGAATTTCTCTTTAAGAAGTTTAAGAGGTCCCCTAACAGTGTGGCCAAAAACAAGCTCAAATGGGCTGAAGCCCACAGACTCCTGAACCGACTCTCGAGCAGCAAATAACAGCAAAGGGATTCCCTTGTCCCAATCTCTCTCAGTCTCGAAACAGTAGATCTTCATCATGTTCTTCAGCGTCTGATGCCATCTCTCGAGAGCTCCTTGACTTTCTGGATGATAAGCAGAAGATTTGTATTGTCTGATTCCCAATTCATTCATGACTTGCTGAAATATGCCCGCCATAAAATTTGAACCTTGGTCTGACTGGATTGAGTTAGGAAGACCAACCAGCGAGAAGAACTTGGTTAAGGCTTTAACAATGGTCTTTGTCTTGATATTTCTCAAGGGTATTGCTTCGGGAAACCTGGTAGATGCACACATGATTGTCAGCAGGTATTGGTTTCCAGATTTCGTCTTTGGTAATGGACCAACGCAATCAACAATAATATCACTGAAGGGCTCTTTGATTGCTGGGATTGGCTGTAGTGGTGCCGTTGGTATGGTTTGATTTGGCTTCCCTACTACTTGACAAGCGTGACATGATCTGCAAAACTCAGCTACATCCCTCCTTAGATTTGGCCAATAGAAGTGGCTCAAAATTCTTTGTCGGATTTTGTTGACGCCCATGTGACCGGCCAAGGGGGTTTCATGTGCCATGCTGAGAATTTCTGGTGTGTAGGCTTTCGGCACAACTATCTGGTACTTGACAGCCCACTCATCGTCAGCTGGAACATCTGGTGGTCTCCACTTTCTCATCAAAACTCCGTTTTGTGTGAAGAAACAAACGGGGTTCTGTGAAACTTCATTTTCATTAACTGCCCTCTGGAATAATGGGGAGATCTCTGGATCTCTATGTTGCTCAGCTAGGAGGTGTGATCTGGAATTCAGTTCAGCAAGCTTCCTCAAATTTCTTATATCATCATCTTCTTCTATTAACTTTGTTCTTGACACATTCTTTGGGACAGCTCCTTCGAAAACTTGGCTGATGAAGGTATCTGCTATATCAACAGCTTTATCTTCATCACTTAGTTTCTTCTTATTCATAGCATGGGTTACAGCACACGCAGGATACAAATTTGGAATCTCTTTCTCTACTGGGTCAGGCAGCTGCTCTACACAAGGCACGTCAGTCACAATAGGATTGATGACTACTTTATCTCCGGCCAAATCATTTCCGAGGAGAAGTTGAATTCCCTCGAAAGGTAACGAGGACCCAAGTCCGACGTTAACAGGACCAGACACCAGATTTGATGACAAATACACAGTGTGCAGTGGTACTGGCGAGTATTCTGAGGAGTTCACTCCTTTAATGAGGACGCTTGTTCCGGTAGATGACTTCTCAGAAAAGGGCAAGGTTTCCGCCAATATCAGAGACTGAGAAGCTCCAGTATCTCGAAGAATTTTAACTGAGACTGCATCAGATAAATCACTGGAGAGCGCCACTGAACCTTCGTGGATAAAGGGTTCAAACATCTCCATAACAGGTCTTGGAGTGGATCTGACTTCTTGCCTAGAGGGTTCTTCTTCAGGAATTCCGATTTTGAAATCTTCTCTTGTCACAGGTGTCAGACGTGATGCAGCAATAAAACCGGTAGGCTTGGAATCTGAATGACCTTGTTGTCTTCTCGTTTTCAGCTTTTCAGGACATTCTGACATCAAATGTCCCTCTCTCCTGCAGTAATAACACGTTATCCACTTAAAAGGTTTTCTTGACACCGCCGGCTTGTTCTGGATAAATGACGTGGAACTGGGGCGCGAACTGCTACGATACGTCTGCCTTTGGTTTGGGTTCTCCTTCTGAGCGTTTCTTAACGCGGTTGGCATCTGGCCGCGAGAAGACGTGAACCCGCTGGGTTTTTCCTCGAAGACAACCTTGTGGGTCAAGGAGTAGTCATCTGCCAATCGTGCGGCTTCCTCCAACGTTTCGGCTTTTTGTTCATTAATAAAAGTGCGGACATCACTGTGAATGCACCCCTTAAACTCCTCAATTAAAACTACTTACCTTAATCTATCATGATCTTTATCTACTTTCTGTGAAGAACACCAACGATCAAATAACTGTTCCTTAGTTCTAGCAAATTCTACATAAGTTTGATTACTCGTTCTTATACAGTTTCTGAACTTTTGACGGTAAGCTTCAGGAACTAATTCGTACCCCTTAAGAATAAGCTCTTTAACAGTGTCATAATTTGAAGCTTGCTCTATAGTTAACTGCGTGTAAATTTCTCGAGCCTTACCTAGTAACACACTCTGCAATAACATTGCCCAATACTCCTTAGGCCGCTTAAGACTTTCCGCTACCTTTTCAAAATGTAGAAAGTATTTATCTACATCTGTTTCTTGAAAAGAAGGAACTAACCTAATATGTTTTGTAACATCAAAATTTTCACTATGCTGTTCACTACCCGAGACTAATCCTAATTGCATTTGTACCTCTAGCTTTTTCATTTCCATTACATGCTGAAATGCCAATTTCTCTCTCCCTAGCCTCTCTTGTCTTTCCTCTCTCTCCAGTCTTTCCTTTCTCTCCATTTCTTCTCGTCTTTCTTGTCTTTCCATTTCTTCTCTCTTCACTTGCATCTCTCTTTCCTCTTGCATTTCTAATTTCTTAAACTCCCACTGAAGCTGTAGCTTCTTTAACTCCGAATCAGACGTTTCAAATGCTTCCAAAACTGTCTCTTTGAATACTTGTAAACTGACTAAAATGTTTAACAATGATATTCTGAATCTGGTGTTTTCGCATTGCTTTCTTAACCTCTAACTGTAAATGTTTCGCTAACGAAATCAGCTCGTCCTTCTTTAAGTCGTAAAACGTGTCCTCACAAGGTTCTGACATGAACTTCTCTGGATCAAAATCCGTCATCTTTAAGCTTATCTAATAAGATTACTGAATACTATAATACTCTTCTGTAAAATTCACTCCCGGACAGGCCCCCAATTTCTGTTACGGTAACTGATTACCGGCAGAAAGATAATAACCTCGCTATTTCCACGAAACACAAATTATTCAACTGTAAACAACGGGAGATAAACTAACACGAGCTAGCGACTACTCTTGGAACAATTCAACTAAGATTAACTATGTATCTATCTACGCTTATCTGACCACAAGCAAAGTACTGTCCTTCTCTTTGGCGAAATCTCCTGAAGACTTCCTTCGACGTATTGCACTCGACGGTAAACAACTCTGGACTTGACAGCAGAATGTCAATATCACATCCGAACGGGAAAATCCCTTCACTTGTCACTTGTCACACAACATCACTTGTATATCACAAACAGGGAACGAAGTCCCAAATCACAACAACAACCTGACTAGCGAGCTGCTTATATAAGCATCCGAAGAGAGTCTAGAAGTTTCCAAAAGTAACTATTCATAACCATTACAATAGTAACTGTTTATATCTATTACAGTAAATTCTATTTTTAAACTGATGAGTCACAGTTCTAGAAAATTCTCAAAACAACACATTGCGTGACATTGACCTTCGCGAACTTTCTGGACAATTCCAATCCTTGTAACACTGTGACTTCGGCCGTCGTTCAATCATAAAACGCACGCCTTGAGCAGTTTGTTTCTCAGCTATTACGAGAAAAGAACTTTTGTGTTCTTAAGTCACAATTGGGCCGTATCTGACTGAGCATTCATCTTTCAGATTTCGTATTAAAATTTGAAAAAATCCACTCAAGTAGCGACTAGAGCACTCAAGAGGTGGAGGGAAAAACTCTACTATTTCTCGTGTTCTTCCCTACACTTTCGTGCTCTTAACAACAAAGCAGACCACAGTCAAGACCTCTCTATTTGTTAAATAGGTACCAACACTCCCACTGACGGATCAAAATGAAATGGCAAGGGCTGTTGATAGCTTCCCCCTCACCCCCTCCCCTCCTAATCCCCCCTCCCCAACTACGATAAACGTGTTAAATATCATTCTTTAGTATTCCGTGATTAAACTTGCCCTCACGAAATGGACAAGTCCTTGCAGTCAAAGATGATTGACATAAGGATCTTTATCACAGTATATACTTTCCAGTGGGAAATACACTTCTCATTCTGAGCAAGATGTCGCGCGAGCGCCAAAATTCAGGCGACTTGCACTTTGCTTTCTTCATTCTTTTCTTAATTGCTCCAGCAAGTAAAGGTATGTTTATATGTTTTTCCTTTATAAAGCCATAGTATAGCTAAAATTGAATTACTGACGTTAAATGAGTTGTTTATGGTGATAAAAACATGGGTTAAATGGAGAACAAAGAGAAAGAGAAATGGGGGAGGGGTGCAAGGAGAAGGAATGGAACATTCAACCGGATCGAAAAATAGGGTGTACCTCATAATTTTCGTACAACTGCAATGAGCAAGATGTATAATTTCAAAGCTTTTGATTTTGATTTATTTTGTAACAGCTCTCGGTTTCAAGGCCGGAAAGGAGAACATCACCACTGCCCCACCAGGTCTCTTTGCTTGTAAGAAGATCTCCTTCCAGTATCCTTTCTCTGGCGGACAGCAGTAAAGGTCTTTGCCTCCGTTGGCCACACAGAGAAGAGCCAAAATCCTAGAAATGGAGCTGCAGTCTGGGTTGAAGATGTTGCGAAGAGTGGATTTACAGCCTGTGTGGTGGAGTTTGGAGACAGCTCGAACGGTACACAAAGAAGTGGACTGGATTGCTGTTAAGACCGCTCCTTCCGGATCCCAAATAGGCACCAAATCGCTGAGTTCTTGGACAACTGGTACGAAATGTAAGAAGATCGATGTCAAATAGGTTAGATGTGTGCTAATTAGCACTTCATAGGCGCTGATGAATAAACAGGGTATGTGATTGAGAGCAAAAGTCTGTGGTAGGAAAAGGTTTCCGACCTTGCCGACATGTGCTTTCGAAAGCAAAGACACTTAACCTTTCATTAAACTCCCAGCATATCACGTCTGACAATCTTTTCAAACACGCTTAAGTTGCACCTAATCCTTCGACATTTGTTATCAACGATATGAGCTTTTCTTTTTAATCTCCAGTATCTCCCGTATTTTTTTATCCCATAGTCTCACAGTACCCTCTTTAGTTCATAATTGATAATTAATAATCTATCTCCATTATTAATAGTCTCATTGGTAGGGTTGTTTCCAATGAAGGTTTAAATGTGGTTCATTGTATTTCCCCCAATCCTTAATTAGGGTTATCGGAATACCTTAAAATAGATAAAAACTTGTCCACTTATGTTTCAGCGTTTTCCATGTCCTCCAACTATTTTCGTGACGGCCAGTCACGGTGTTATCAACAGAACTCAGGATGCCATGGCCTTGTAGGTCGAGGACTTGAAAGTAAACAGCTTTAAGATTTGCTTTAGGGAAGCGAAGATTTTCGATGGTCCACACACGAACCTAAAAGTAGTAAGTGATCGCGAGTTTTAAAAGGTGCTGTTCATGGAAAATTTATTGACTAAAGTATGCAACATTTCTTTGAGAAGAAAAATCTCAACTCTCGTTTTTGTTTTTTGTTTTGTTTTGTTTTTTTTTAAGAGATGAGAAAAACTCAGTTGAGCTTAATTCTGAAAAAAAATTATCATCGACAGAAAAATGCTTAAATACTGTTTGTCAAAGTAACTATGGAAGCTTTTATTTGATCGACAGAGTTGGATAGCTCTCAACAACATCAGCGTCGACAACTTTACCTTAATCAGCAAGTTTGTTAATTTCCAGCACAAACTCTCCATCTCCGCAGCATAATTACGCCTTTCGTCAAGTAGGTAATTTTTATTTGAATCTCTTGTTCCTTCTTCTATTGCTTCATTTTTTAGTAAGTTTTGTCTGCGTTTGACCTTCAGCCGGCTTAAAGTTAAGTGCCCTCGATTTCTCTTCCCCCATTCAGTTTTTCTTCTTTTATATTTCTCATACTTAACCCCCCTTTACCTTCCCCCCCCCCCAGGACAGTGTGGCCTTAGAGCAGTTCTACTGCTGTTCACACTTGTTCTAACTAGTGAGCAAATCTTCGTCATTTACTCATTTTTTCTCTGTAATTTAGAATATAAACTTCACAGAGCCTTTCTACGCTCCACGGGTTGTTTTGGTGACTGCAAAGCGTAGTACTAAAATTAACAATTCTCTTTAATCCGGGTACCAATGCAACGCTGTCACTACCTGGGTGGAGGTTAGTAATATGTTCCAATATTGGTCTAGCTCCTCGATGAAATAATGGGACTCTTAGCTATGTTACTATGTTGAAATGAAATCTTCTTATTTTTGGTTTCATTTAGCACACATCTAAAACTGAAGCTCAGATTTGTGTCGAAATGTTTAACAGCGATTCCAACAATAAGGATGTCATCACCATGGATTACATGGTGACTGGAGGTAAGCAAAGAAACTCATGATTATTTTTGTGCCAATTTGAGAAAGGCTAAATTTTCATTGTTTCTGCAAAACGACATACTTGTGCAACGTTGCAATTCGTCAGTCAAAATGCAATTTCGTAGAGTGTTGTTGTAATTTTGTAACTTAGGGCTTTGTCATCCTATTTGTGGATGCAACTGTTGGAAGTCTTTTCTCTAAATTAACGACTTTCTTTGAGCATTTGAAATGTGACATGGGAGTTGCAAATAAATCTTCTACACTGTACAACACCCTGGTAGCTGTGAAGGTTAGTTATATTTGAGTTAAAAACTCGTTATGATCAAGTAAAAAACAGACAAAACTGGCCGCATCAATTGTTTTATTTTATATCTCAGTAGGTACTTACAGGAATGTAGATTACTTTATCTCAATTCAAAGTGTACAAAATGGGGTTTTCAGAAAAAAATAAAAAAATAAAAAAAATTTAAGATTTGATTCCAGAAGATTTCAGCAACTGGTTCTCAAAATGATAACGGCCTTAGGGACGATGCACTTTCGGGTTGCTGAGATCTTAGTACTATAAATGGTTTAGAGTTCCATTACAACTTTAAAGTAGAAGACAGCAAATTATTCGTAGCCAATTGGTTTTGATTCTTTTTTTCTAGGATTTCCTTTTCAACGCGGTCGTCGTCACATGCCGCACATCCCATCGCTTGGATATTCTCATTGCGAAGTCACTCGCCTCAGGCCTTTTGTGTTCTATCCTGATAAGGCCCTCGAAGTTCAGGTCACAGTCAATCGTATTGACACCAGTGGCAAGTCCTACGTACACGATGGCACCGTGTCCTGGGCTAAAAATCTCAATTACGATAGACTCACCCCATGTGCGATGGCAGCTGGTTACAACGAAAGACTCTCAAACGCTAACATTAGGCAGAAGGCTCATTTTTTGATTGATCATTGATTAGTTCACTAATTTCAGAATGATCTGAGATAGCCACATAGTTACAATGCTTATCTGTTTTTCTGTATTTCTATTGGTTTTGTAATCGGACCTTTCAGCGTCACCACGCGCATATAAAAGGCAATTTTAGCGTCCCTTTAATCAGTTCTTCGTAAGTTTTGAATAGCCTTGGCAAACTTTCGCCCTTTCGTTTTCTCAACCTCTGGCACAAGCAGGACCGATATGTGAGTACCTTTGTGACTTTTTTTTTCCCTCTCCAGTCTTTTCAGTGTTGGGCGACAATATACAAACAAATTTTGCAATGATCTGTACAGATTTAAGATTTAAAGGCCAAATTCGTGCCAATTTGCGAGTCAGTGAACGCCCATCATTTAGATAGAACAATGGGCTGTTTATCAGTCATCAAAACTCTGTTAATTTGTTTCCAAACTTTTTCTCTGTTTCACTTGTGTTGTTAATCTCGTTGTAGACTTTAGAGCCCAGTATTTAACATGCGATTCTTTGATCATGTATTCCGCGGCTTTTCGTTAGATTGATAGAACTTCGTTGTATTGTTGTTTCAGCCAGATTGATCGTTCGATAGATTGATTGACTGTGAGAATAATCGTTATTTTCGTCATTGATTGTGGTTCGTGGTCGATTGCCTTTCAAGAATAAAGATTCGTGCAAACAGTCAGCTTTGGGTTGTCATTTCGATCACTAAAATAGTCCCAAACACCTCGTTAACCGCGTTTGGAGCGACACGCCCTTGAACTTGAGAATTAAGATTTTGGTCGCCGTAAACGCTACATTAAATATCCTCAAAAGGTTTTTTACTTATAACCAAAATGTTTGTCTATAAAGCCAAATCAATGTCATTATCTAGAAATACCTCGTCTCATAGCTTATAATTACTCTAAGAAGGCCTCTGATTAGCACTGCATAGACCCAATGGTTTAACAAAATAGAGGTATTTTTTTTTCCTATAAAAACCTTGCACTAGTCATAGAGCACAAATGATGACGTTCAGATCTAGATATGGCAATATTTTTTTAAAGATGATTGAATTTTCTCTGAACTATGTTTTTTAGGCCATATAGCCATACATATTATACTCAAAGCATGCAAAGTCTTCGTATTTTTTCAAGCCGTTTTTTAATTGAAAATAAGGTGACCTTAACCCGGGCGACCCCAACCATTAAGCTCAGAAAAAAACGACAGTTAAAAGATGGTCTAAGCATGGCGTTTGAATAGACTGAATAGCTCTCGCAAATACCAATCACTTAGCGAGCATGACCATAAGCTTATGTGTACGTGCCACAGTGAGTACCGTCCAGGTGACTTGTGATCTACCAGATATCTTAGGTACTTTAGAACTGAAGAAATGGAACCATCCAAAAAAAGAGGGAATCTACATTCAGAAGAGATGGATGGAGAAAAAATATTGTTGCTGTTTAAATGAAATATTCCACACGAGACATGACATGATGCCAATAGGGCCCGCCATTTTGGACGTTAGAGTATTAGGACTGGACCAAAGTTTCCATTCCTCCCACTATTAAGGCGTAAACGTTTGTGTCCTTATAGAGTATTAAACGTATAGCGAAAGTAAGTTTCAGGATAATTTTCCGATGGCGCTTTGTTCCCTTGCAGGGGTAATTGATCAATGCGGTGCCGCATTATGGGCTCTGCGTGAAACAGGGATGACTCCTTTGTTGTCTTGCGATAATGACATGACTACTTGATTAAAACACAAGTACAAGGGTTCAGGTGAGTCTGGGGCGAGAGGAAGATCGGGTGATACCAAAGCTACAAGCTACAAGTAATCAAAAAATATACGAAAGGGCTCATACATGCCCATAAACGTTGCAAATGGCTTTTTTAGTGCCAATCTCACTAAAAGCAGTGCTCTCAACCTCCCGTAAAAATAATTTCTCTTAGTTTTTTTTTTTTCCTATGAAAAGGGTTTTGAACACATCTTTCAAAATAGTTTGATGGTTTTCCAATTTTTCTTTGTATGAAGATCTTAACTATCGCGATCTCTCTGCCAAGGGAAAATTTGCTAAGGTGTTGCAAAAACAAAAAAACTCAGTCAACTACAGTCATTGTGCGAGTTTTTCCGACGCTAAAATTAAAGGTGGTGCTAATCGTAAGGCACCAAATTATGAACCTTGTTTTATAGTAAGCAGATTCCTGCGATTGCTGCAAGGGATGGTCAGCAGACCCGCGTTACTCAAAACTCAGTTAAGGTTGCGTGACTCCTCGACTTTGTCCAGCCCTCTCACTCTCACGTCTAATATGGTGGGTCAGTCGATACAATAACAATCGCATCTCGAGGTGTAGCATGGCATGTTTCATATGAACTGCAACACAAAATATTTGTTATCCAGCTCTTCTAACTGTGGATTCCTTATTTACTCCCGGATGATTTGATTTACTCAGCTCTAACGTACTAGAGAAATCGGATGGATCACAAGTCATCTGGACGCTACTCACTACAACCTGTATGTATCACCCTGCTCTCTTTTTTACTGATGCCATCGTGCGTATTTACAAGAGCCAGCAAGGCTATCAAAAGTTTAACCTTAAATCTTCTGTTAACGGTCGTTTTCATTAAGCTAGCTTCATGTTGCGTCAAAAAATGGGCCTGACAAAATACAGAGACCTTGCATGCTTGTGAGTATAGTCTGTATGGAGATTTGACCTGAAAAATATAAATCAAAGGAAATTCAAGCATCTTCAACAAATGTTGTCATATCTAGGTCAGAACATCATCATTTGTGCTCTATGATTGGTACCAGGTTTTCAAAGAAAAAAATCATCTTTATTTTGCTAAACCGCTTGTTGTTTGTAGTGCTAATTAGAGGCCTTCTTAGAGTACTTATATGCTATGAGACGAGGTATTTCTAGATAATGAGATTGATTATTCCCACTGATTTTGATAAATAGGTCACTAAAGTATATACTGGATTTGGTATGAAAGTTATGCAAGAAGGCAGGTGAATGTTATGGTTTTTCAAAAAATGGCAATTTTGGGTAGTGATTTTGACCTCAAATGTGACCTTGCTTTAGCCCCAGGCCCCTCTCTGTCTAATCGCTTGAGAACAAAGTTACATTAATTAAGTAAAAGCTCCACTAGGCATGGTCAAATTCAATTGGCAGCACAATTTACCAATGGAGTTTTATAGCACTTTCAAAATGCCACTCAGAAGAATGAATTCTTGGTGCTCCTTAGGCCAAAGATGGGACCCCCCTCCCCGAAACTCCAGAACAAACGGTCAGAGAAGTGAGCCGAAGTGGCTTTTGAAATATCTTATGACACTCAACTTTTGTGTCAAGTTTCAGGCAAATCGGTTGACTACCACTTTTGTACACTACATGTATTTTCTTTTCAAATGTTTATTCTATTTAAGTACGATTACTTGGGATGTACAGGATCAGGGTTTCCCTCGTATACAGGATTTTTTTAATTGAAACTAGCCTGTATCCGTAATTGGATCCTCCTTTGTGATCCACTAAGTTGACTTCGGTCGTGTATCTTTAATAGATCCTTAGTTGGATTTCATATTGGGTTATGGGCTTCCCCTGCCCGGTCACCTTGAAAAGTTAAATTTCCCGGGAGACCACGTCTCCGATCACGTAAATCACATCTTTGATTGCCGTGTTGCAAGCATGGTTGTCCTGATAGTGTAGTGGTCATCACACCTGACTAGTAACAGGAGGGACGTGGGTTCAAATCCCGCTCAGGGCAAATTTTCTTTTCAAACATTTATTTTCGTAGAACAGTGCTCAATTCATAGAAGTAGAGCGAAATATATATATATATATATATAATGTTGTCTGTTGTATATATATATATATATATATATATATATATAATGGTGTGTATATATATATATATATATATATATATATATATATGTTGTATATATCTATATTTAATGGTGACAAAATATATATATATATATATATATATATATATATATATATAGTAGCAAATGGACTACTGAAGTTACGCACATATGGATTTTAATACAGCCTGTTTCGTAGACCAACAAAAGTTGATCCACTCGTCAGTTAAACTCCATACACACTCAGAAATTCCTAATCATCTGCCACCCAGACCTATCAACACTCAACAAGCGTAACGAACTCGTCTCTTCCTGCCGTCACAGAAACATAAACCACATTCAACAACAGCTGACTTGACACTTTTCACACTGCATAAACCATGTTAATTAGCAATTAGTGTAATATATAAGTGATGGTATCGCATTATTCTGCCATTAAAATCCCCTGATGAGTGGAATAGAAAGCCTCATTCAGTTGGAGCCCATCGATACTCGCTTGTCTTGAAAGGTCACCCACAGCTTCTTTGAGTTTGCTCTCACTGCCCTTAGTAACTATTTCGGAACAAGATGTCTCGTCCAAATATTTCCACAAGACAGCTGGTATATAATCAGGTATATAATGGAATATCATACGATCGAAAAAACTGTCGCAATCTCGATCACAATCACGATTGTGAGGCCCCTAGTGTTCTCTTGCCATATCCTAAATTGACACCATTTGAATAAGAAAAAATTGTCATAACTGAAACAAAATAGTGATATTTTATTTGTCTCATTAAGGTTTTCCTAAAGGACACTTTCTCATAAAGTTGTAAAGAGTGGCCCATATTTTTATGGACAAAGATTGAAATTCTGATGATCTGTTTTTCTCTTTTTTTCTCTTGCTAAAAATGTTACGTAAGAACGCAAAAACTGTTCAAAGTTTCAGTCGCCGTCTAGGGTAGTTTTCCAAGCATGTGCTAATGGCATAGAACATTCGTTTTAAAGGTTATTTGTGTGTCGGGAAAGAGCTTACAACTTATGATAGACATCTGATATCAACAGAGATAAACTCTCACTTCTGACCTTAAAACGGAAGGAAATCATTTAGCGGTGAATCCACTAACTACTCTTTCATTCCCTAAACATTTTGTTAAGTTTACCTGGGTTAAGTTGAAAAGCGTGAAAATGTTGACGAACGCTATGTACGAGGGCGACAGAAGACCAAATATTCACGTGATCCCCAAAGGAATCATCACCACGCATGCCCTGACACCAAGCCTATCATAAAATCATGGAAAATCAAGATAGTTTGCTTTTCTTTTGTTCTAAGTCGGCATTATTCGCACAAGGAAGCAAAGCAAGAGGCGAAAGAGCTAAATATATCTCCCTCAGGTGCCGCTAATAATAATTGAAATTCATATAGCGCAAATTCCATATACATGATCAAATGCGCTTTACATGAAAATAAAGAAAATGTAGGAAAAAAGAATATATATATATATATGCAAAATTACAATTTTCCTTTATGAGATAAGAAATTAAAAAACACTAACCAAGTGAGATAGAATACTAAAAAGCACTACGCAATTGAGATGGAAGATTAAAAGCCCAGGTAAAAAGGTAGGTCTTAAGATTACGTTTAAAACTAGAGAAGGAGTGAAGGCCAGTGACGTTACTTGGTAAGTCATTCCAGAGACGTGCTGCAGCATAGGAGAATGCCCTCGCTCCCAATATGGGTAACATCTTACCACTTGGGACCTTGAGCAGAAGCTTTTGATTAAACCTTAGCTCATAGTTAGTGGGAATTTTAAAGCTAATAAGCTTACAAATATAGCCGGGTGCCATACCGTGCATTGCTTTAAAACACAATAAAAGAATCTTAAATTCTAGACGGTACCTAATTGGTAACCACTGAACTGGCATAACAGTGGTGTAATGGCTAAACTTAGGTTGTTTAAAGATTAGCCTAGCGGCTGCATTTTGAACCCTTTATAACTTGTCAATTTGTACTTGAGGTGTACCATAAAGCAAGCTGTTACAGTAATCCAATCTGCTGGTAATAAAAGCGTGGATCAAAGTCTTTGTAGAGTTTGGCGATAAGTGCTTCCTAGTTCGCCAGATACTATGAATACAATAAAATAATACATTGCAAACTTTGTTTATATGAACATTCATAGATAGTTTGTCCTGAAGAAAAGTACCAAGGTTTTTGACAACAGACGATCTTTCAACCTGGGAACTTCCAACAGTAATCAAAGAGATGTTAATTTTTGAAAGTTGTTGCCGGGTCCCCAGAATAATAAACTCCATTTTTTCATCGTTGAGGAGTTTATTATGATCCATCCATAGGCGGATATCATCTATGCAATTTTGCATCATGATAATAGCATCTTGATGGCTCGTCACTTTATCGGGCTTAAAAGAAAGGTATAGTTGTGAATCATCTGCATAACAGTTAGCTTCTGGGAGATGTCGTTGGACAATTTTAAAAAACGTCGAAGAATAAATTATGTACAATAAAGGACCAACACAGGAACCTTGCGGAACGCCCCAGTCCAGATCGAAACTATCAGATAAGGTACCACAGATGGAAATGCGTTGTCGACGTGCCGTCAGATAAGAAGAGAACCATTCAAGTGGTGTACCAGTAATTCCAAACGAAAATTGAAGCCTACGTACAAGTACATTGTAATCAACCGTGTCGAAAGCGGCACTTAAGTCTAATAACACGAGAAGGACTGTTTGCTGAGAATTCGTGTCAAGTAGAATACCGTTTGTCACTTTTAGAAGAGCTGTTTCTGTGCTGTGGTTCCTCCACTAGGCAGATTGTAGAGACGGATCAAGATCGTTCCTCTTCATATAATTATCAACTTGTAGAAACACAGCTCGTTCGGTTACTTTTGAGATGAACGAAAGATTACTCACGGGCCGGTAATTCTTATAAAAAAGATGAAGATTAGCTTTTTTCAAAATTGGCAGAGCAAGAGCTTCTTTCCATACTGGAGGAAAATAACCGCTTTGAAGTGAAAGATTGATTATTTTAGTTATTATAACTGGTAAAAGAACATCGATAGACTTAACAAGTAAAGGTGTCGGAATTGGATCGAGAGCGCATGATTTCCTGGCCATTCCCATGATGATGTTGTAAACCTCGCTTTGTGTGAGACGTTCAAAACATCTAAATGACGACGAACATAAATGTGAGTTCTCTGATGGCTGAAATACTAAAGTGATTTTTTCACTGTTTTGGTATTTCGCTTGCTTCATGGTTGTCATTTCCTTGATAACTCACCCCGGTAGAAATGCGTTCAACTGGAAAAAAAATTATAATCTGATTAAAAAAAAATTATATGGAGTTAAAGCAAAGTATGCACTTGAGCTAGGTGGTTCGAGCAGAAAAAGTAAAATGACACTAAAAGTTAAACCCTTCCCCCTTCTTGTCATTCCATCAAGTTTCTCTGACAATTAGTCTGTACACATCTCTACACCTTAGTGAAGAGAGAGAGAAGCACTGTAAACGCAAAATGTCTCACCTTACAACACAAAACAATGCACCGATAAAGTCTGGAACAAGACCTGCCCGGCCTGAAGTCCAGCGAAAGAAATCTTAAGAGCCACTGGCCATAAGTATTGAGAATCCGCCGACAGTTGCAGAGTTTCGTAATTCATTTAGTTTTTTCTAAAGGACCCTTTTAATGAACCTTTTTCGAAAATTATAACAAAAAGTTCTATCAGGTTTTTTTTTTTGTCCTAGATATCGAATAGTTCAAAATACGCCTAGATAGACTTTGTCCGCCCACCGTAAAGCAATGAAAGATTAAGCGACTTCGGCAGTTTCGTACGCTACAACAGGATGCGATCCCACTTTTAAACTTTATTTGCTGGAAGATAGTCCTTTTATCTCTTGGAAAATATAAATTTCTGGTTGTTACGTTTAAGTCTGAATAGGGACCCGTTGAGATAGAGTACATCCCGTCTTTTTCGCAGAGGTAAAATAAGGGTCAACTTCAGTGGCCCATGCAGAGGTCTGCCATATATAATTTCCAGATCATTAACATACACCACCTGAAGATTTATTTTTACATTTGAACTCCTTCGCTGAATAGCTCTCACGACCCATTTAAAGACCTTTAAAAATATCTGGTATGATATCTTTACAAATCAAAACATATATCATCTTAAAGGTTCATCTTTGTAGTTTAATTTCTCAAAGTTTCTTTCTTGGCCCGCCATAGGCAATGCGTCCAGCTTCAAAAGAGTTCGGGGCTAGATGAAAAAAAGAAAATGTGATGCGATCCGTTGAACGACTGTCACGCAAGAGGTCATATGTTTGGTACATTCCTAGCCAAGCTACGTTACTGCGGCGCATTTAATTTTATGTAGTAATATCAGGAATCGAAATCACTTTGTCGCAGTTCAAAATTAGTAGACATTAGAAACAAATTATTTATCGATGCCTGAATATAATTACATACACCTTAAAATTAAATTTTGATAGACTATTAGATGTTTTCATTAGACAGGGAGGAGTGAGAGGAAGCCTAACCTCTTCGTACAAAGTTCACTTTCTTTTCTAGAAATGGAGATGATATAATCAAAGTGCCTTATCGTTTCTTATGAAGGAATAACGACGATAAGTAGATAGATAAAATAATGAATAGACTAAATGAAACATCTGAGGAAGATTTTCTTTCACGGTGATGAAGTCCTAACCATTTCTAATGGATACTCATTGGTGAGCAGGTTTAAGTTTGAAAACAAAATTTTTTTTTTCCTTCTGAGATACCCTAGGTAGGTCCCTTACTTTCAGGAATTGTCTCTTGGATGTGGTTTTGGATTTCTAGACCATCTGACCTTGGTTATATCCGTTACTCATTCTCGAAATAAAGGATACTTCTCATGATGATTACTTGAACTGTTATATTATTATAATTTGGATCAAATGCAAAGATATCCGCGCCTCAGCTTTAGAAGGTTATAATAATAATAATAATAATTTAATATTTATATTGCGCAAATTAACATGTGGATATGATCAAATGCGCATCACAACACTTTTCGGGGGACTTTGGCCGGACTGCATCAGCAGTTTACAAACAATCAAAGGAAACGTGTTTGAAGATGCCCCCTCCCCCCAGTTCCCAGTAAACAGGCAAGACCACATTACAGTAATCTCGTGAGTGGGTTCTTATCCAGCTCTTCTGAGTCGTACCAAACTTTCTAAACGAACTTAATTTAAGATATACACAGATCTAGACTGTGGAAAAAGACTACGATGCCGATTCAGAACTCAGGGACTTCAACACCACTTTCATTGTCATTGCGAGGCTGGAAAGGAATATTTCTCGGAAAAACGATATTCCCATCAGTTTCATTCACTTGCGAGGCTCGCTTAATGCTCGTTTGTTCATCTATAGTTGGGGTGACGCCAGTGATCCTTCTTTTCAAGCGAGATCTAATCTGCAAGGATAAGGTGAAATCAAAACGATTACACGAGTTTTAAAACTGATCATGCTTTCAATTGGATCGATATAACCATGGAATTAAATTTCTTATTAGAAAGTCGAAGCCTAGCTAGAAAGAAATCTGAACAAAGGTACAAAGAGAGCTAAGAACAACATTGAATAACATACCTCTGAGTTTCTTACGCAGTGAAGGAGAAATATTAAGAAGCCCTGTTAAATCATAAAGTGGGGTATCAAGTTAACGCCTGCAGTATAACTTTTTTTATTGCCGGTGTGTAGACTCATAAAGCTTTCATCTACGCCCTCCACCCTCAGTTCCCTGAATATGCAATTTCATGGTCAGAAAAATGTCCAAATTACTGGTATTAATCACAAGTTCTCTATTTTTACAAGTTGCTTTACACTAAGTTTAGCACATGGTAATTTGCTAGGCACGACAATATGCGTGACAGTGACACTACTTATATTGTAAGATCGATAATATAAGATAAATTTTATGAGATGAAGAAAACCATCATCATTGCAGATTCAAGATCGTGAGATTGGTTTTATGATTTCATTTGTTATTTTTATTTCCGGAAAATTAAATTTTACTTTTTCTTATCATTGTAAAGAGTGATCGGTATTTTTATTTGATATAATTAGAATCGTGATTGTCTGTTTTTTATTTAATTTTTTTTTTCTCGTTAACGTTATTTACTTAAGAACGCTATAACTGTTGAAAGCTTAATAGCCGTAGGGGGTCTATTTTCCAAGCATGTGGTAATGGCATAGAACGTTCGCTTAAAAAGGCAGTCGAGTATCTGAGAGAGAGCTGAGAATTCATAATAAACAGTGGTGAGCTTGTGCTCTCACATGAGTAGGGTGTATCTTATATGAGTAGAGATAAACTCTGATTACTGACTTCAACTTTGGTGAGATTTATCAAAACAGAAGTAACCCAGTTAGCTAACTCATATTGGACGGAATTCATTTTATAAAATTTGTGTTTAGTTTACCTGAGTGGAGTTGAGAAGTGTGAAAATGTAGGCGAAGGCTTTGTGCAAGGACAACAGAAGACCAAATAGCCACGTGATCCCCAGCAAAGGAATCATCACCATGCATGCCCTGACACCAAGCCTACAAAATCATGGAAAAAAATAAAGAAGAAGAAGATAGGTTGCTTTCATTTTCGTAAGTAGGTATTACATGTAAAAGGAAGCAAAACAAAAAAGGCGAATGGCTCACCGCGATTTATATTCTACTGGCGCCACTGACATACTCACCTTATTTGTTGACTGTGTTTGTCTTTCGCCTGATCCATGATTGTCATTTCCTTGATAACTCGCCCTAGTAGCATTACGTTTAACTGAAAAAAAAAAAGAATATGCACTCATCAAACTAAATCAAAAACAACATGATTTCGAGGTAGAGCTAAGTTTGCACTTAAGGTGAAGGACGTAAAAAGTTTGACGCTTCCCCCTCCTTATCATCCCACTAAGTTTCTCAGGTTTACCTGAAAATGTGTTCGTACACATTTATGTACCTGGGTGGAGAGGAAGAAAAGCACTGTACACACAAAATGTCTCGCCTAACAACACAAGACAATCAACCGTTAAAGTTTCCAACCAGAGGCCCATTTCTCGAAAGTCCCGGTAACTTAACGGGCCCGTAAAGCTGTTCTGTTTTCATTCAAGATGTCCATTTAAAAATTTTTGGAAATTATACAACAAAACTATTAGTTAAAGAAACAAAAAAGGACTGGTTTGGGTGCTCGAACCTGCTTTTTTATCCTTTAAATTTTGATTTTAAAACATGGCTTCGGGTCCGTGAAGTTACCGGGACTTTCGAGAAACGGGCCCGTGGACTTCTTAACCTGCCGTCCAGTGCGATAACCGCTTAATGCGTCCTCTAACAATGGGGCTCCCAGAGGAAAACATACACTTTACATTTCGCGGAATACTATCGAACATAGTGAATGAAGTTAGAGGTAAGTGGTAAGAAAGAAAACATCGTCGCGATTCTAACGATAACTGAAGGCAAAACGTGAAAGCGAATAAACCTTAAGAATTTAACTTACCAACTCAATCAGGACAACGAAAACAACAAATATCCATATCATCCCGTTAGCAGATGAAATCCAGCAGCTAAAGTAAATTAGGTATCGGAAACTTTGATAAATTATCAATTAATGATTTATTATTGTGTACATGCACGTGCACAGTATCCTCTATGCCCCGTTTGCTTGCAAGTAAAAATCACAAGAGAAATAACAAAATAAAACAAACAAACGAAAAGGCAGAAAACGACGATTCGTGACAGACTCATGGATCAGGAGAAAAAATTCCTCAATGCTTACAATTTTTCACCGACATAGCTTGTAATCCCCTGTTCGCTTCCTGCTGCAATGCCCAGCGATATGGAGACGACTAGGGCGGGTAGACCTGTGTATTTGAAACTCGAAGTGATTACAATGTCAAACTACAAGGCTGTGGTGATGATGGTAGTGATGAATTTGATGACAATGGTGCGGGTAATTATTCATGTTTTGCTTTTCAAACAATTATCAATGAGAGTATGACAAGTTTTGAATGCATTTTTACCCCATGAAAATCCATGTGACACCTCCATCTTGTCGGAGATGTTGTAAACTTTTACAACAAATATATAAAGATAAATTCCTTCCACAAGCATCCAGCAGAAAGCGGCCATCAGGAGATACTGTACGAAAGCTGCTATTGTAACACAGGCAGACTGCATAGGATAGAAAAAGTGGCATGGACTGAATAAGTTAAGAGCAGGTTACCGTCATAAGGATTAACACAAAGAGACTCCACGTTTTTGATGTAATATCTCACCTTGTTCTCAACAGCACCAATTCCGGTTAGAAAGATAATTTGCCCTGCACCAAGTGAGGTGACTAGACTCACTCGGATCTGAGATAAAGGTCCCCTCATGTCTCTAATCAAAATTAAACAAATGATCTGTAAGAGGACTCCTCCATATCAGTTTTATCCTCATTTTATACAAAGCCATGTTATATACTTTGGGAAACAAAAGATAATTCGACTTGGGTCATATCACTTTGTGCGTCTAAGGTCATAATAGTTCTTGTTCGGTCTAAATCATCGGCTGGCTTCGGAATGCTTGTGTGGAGTTATGTCACATACTTACGTAAGAAGAGCATAACTGATAATTGTCAAAGTGCTTCCAGCTAAAGAGATAGACAAGCCCACGTACGTAAGAATTTTCAGCGCCTTTTCGTCAGTCTTGAAAATGAATACAAAAAACAGAGATTCAATAATCATAACAGAGAAAGGTTACGTACCATACACCCGGTTTAACACCGACGGAGGAAAAAGCGCCACGCCGATACATGGTGCCTTTTGAGATCAATGTATGTATATTTCGCAATATGCCTACCTTAGTTAAACTGTTATCGCTCGTTCCACTATCAAACTGCATAAGAACTGCGAAGTGAGTTAGATGATTGCAGCTGCACTCGGTGTAAGTTTCGTTCCTAGATTTTAGGAGACACCCTTGCCCTGACCATCTAGAGGGCATGCAGAAAGCATTTAGAACAACAGTCATAAAATTTCCCTACCCCCTCCCCCACTAAAAAAAATTTAATGAACGAAACAACTGACAGTTCTATTGACCACGTGTTATACGGAGGTCTGAGAAAGAGGAAAAGGAGTAAGAAGTGAGCACACTATATGATGTGCCACTCACAAAAGCCTCACCTGTACGAAAGAAAAGTCCTCAAGAGATTTGATAATTGGAGTGAACGATGTCATTAGTTAATTCAAAGTTCTTTACCTGTTCTCGGAAGTATTCCAAAACATGCAGCCTCTGTCCAAAGTTGCAGGCTGAAACCGTATAATTACCATTAGTGTTAAGTAATCCAGCGTCTTGCGGGCCAGTAAGGAGGTAGGAGTGCTCCCACCGCATTTTTTCAGACCCCACCCCCATTTGTGATACATCTGAAGAGTTGCTTTCCAATATTTCTAGTCTAGTTTGCCTCTCTTTGAGAGGCGCCCTAAAAAGAACTAAGGTCTCGAAGTCATAAAAAAACTAACACTAACAATTTAAGGTAAAAAAAAGTCCACCATAACAACAACAACAAAAACGACAACAAAAGTCAATCAAAATCAAGACTAAAAAGAGGAGACAATTGGATATATATAAATAGAAACAACGAAAATGCAGACAGAAACACGGATGGTACAGGAGGGATGCGTTAAGAGAGAGTAATTGGCAAAGTTTGCTCATATTATCCAGATATACTAAAGTTGTTTAAACTCTTTTAAATAGTTACAAACATGGCTGCAACTGTCTCTTGAATAAATACAACTTACCTTTAGGTTTTTAAATCTCAACGTGATATTCTTCCTGAGTTTGGTGTTCCTTGGCCATATCGTTGCAGATAAGATAAATGTGTTGATGTTCCTAACCATGATTCCAAATAATTTTGCAAAATGCTTAGATAAAAAAAAGCTATTGTGTGCACTTATTTCATCACAAGTCTTGAAAACTCCGTCGAAATTTCTTTATGGACCAAAGTCGACAAAGCGAAATTTCTTTATGATCCAAAGACGACAAAGCGGAAATCCTTAATTCCTAGTCTATCTTTTTAAATATGCATTCATTTATTTTTCTATGTATATCATTGAGATGTCAAAAGTCACTCGAAAGACCAACAAATAAACAGAAAAACAAAACAAATAAAAGTAGACGAAAAAGGAAAAAAGATAAATGTTCTTAAAGACAAAAAGAAAATTGATAAAAATTCATTAAAAGAAAATCAAAACAAAAGCGAAACAGAAATTCAACCTGGGATCTAGCACATTGCTCTAAACTTGCCTCGTGTAGCTTATCTACACACCAAAAGAGAGCTATAAAAACATGAAGATACTATATATAGAACTAGGTTTTAGCAAACCTTCGTTCGTTGAAAGAGGCAGAGTTGGCTTGGTTCGGTTGGAATATTTCATGGAGATCTTTGTAAATGACCGCAAGTGCCGCTGATCCTAAGACGTAATAGTGGAGACAATTTTAATACTACTGGTCTAATAATAAAAAGAAGGACAAGCAATCACGACTTTAAGACCTTACAAGCCAAGTGGCTAATTCAAATGGCTTGCCTTACATCTGAATAGGAATAAAATGTATCGATCTACGGACAAATAAACAAATAAAAATAAACAAACAACCAAATTAAAATCTCAGTCATTCAGTTTGAATTTTCCTTCGTACATGAAACCCAGCCCCCTTCTGACCATAGCCCTCATAATCAAAATTTAACAAAATCTTCGAACCTGATTGGTTATCACTAGCCTGATTTAAGCACTTGTAGGACAGTGTACGCTTCATGCTTGTAATTGGGCAATGTAATAGGAAGGTTAAAGGGATACAATGAAAGTAGATAGGACGTGTTATGTGCGCTCGCTGTTGCCGCGCTTTTCGCCGAGTTCAATGTTGTTGTTGTTGCTATTTCTGTTCGTTTGTTTGTGTTTCTTCTGAAAACCTATTACTTATGTTTAGTTTCTTTTCTTAAATTTGTCATAGATTTTATTAATTGGCAACAGGACTTCGTGTCGTCTAATTCTTTGTTTGATTAAAGCCCGAGTTGGACTACTTTTAAAAGAATAAAAAATATGTAACTCTCCAACCGTTATCCAAGCCTGCAGTGGGAAGGCTGAGAGAGTTTTCTCCTTTATCATCCCCAAGTTGGACATCACTCTCATTTTCGTTAAAAATCTTCCTGACCAAAATATCTGATGGAAAAAAAAAAGTATTTTAAGTGCAGGCCAAAATAAATAAGGATGCTTTCGTATTAGTCACAAGTTACCGTTCACAAAATATTTAGGCCTAGAAGGTCTGAAAACCATTACTTAGAAGAAGTCAATGCAAGCACTTTGGAATGCTCACCAGTCAAAGGAGTGTTCTCAATTTGAACTTCGGATAAAGTGTAGGTGATCATTTTTAAATCATAAAACATGTATTACCGCGACGGATTCGAAAGTTTTTTTTCTTTAACACACTCTGTTGCGAAATTGTATGGTATTGAAAGACTCCTTGGATACAATCGGTGCGCGATAGGAATTCGCTGGTATGAACAGCCTTAATGGGGGTTTTATACATGTCGCCAACAGGACTCGATGAAGGGTTGATGGAGACAAAGCTTGCAACCAAAGTCAATAGTTTAAAGCAAGTATTGCCCTAGCAGATTTTTATCAAACATTCCACAAAAAATGCATGATATCGGTATCAGCAATCAAGAAAACTCCCAAATTAGCTTTTAACATTTACTCACTTGCATGTTCACTGCTGATATAAATCTCAGGTGCGGTTTGATTAAGATGATGTTTTGAATAACTCCCGATAAACTCCTCCAAATCAGTAACGGAGAGAAGAGCACGCTCCGTGTTTTTTTGATTTATTTTACTTCCAGAAAGGGGTATCACTTCTTCTAGGATGGTATCGACAAGTGTCTTGCTTGGAAACTGATAAGGTTAAAAATAAAAAAAAAGTTTCGAGCAGGAATAAGACGGTTGTTAACGTATGTCATCTAGTAGCCTTACTCGTGAAGGAATATAAAAATTAATGGAATGCAAAATTTATGCAAAAGCTCTGTAAAGAGTGAAAGGAACGCTAGGAAACATTGGGCGCTAAAAAAACGTTACACAAGAATCAAATGCACGTACTTCGATTGCTGATGTTAGCTTCATGGCAGAAAAAGGCGGTGCTTTCGTTGCTTTCGTTGCCCAGCAATGTTTCACTCTGATACTGCCCATATACGACAAGTCTGTTCTATTTGTCATGATGATAGAGAAGTGTCTGCGAGGGTTACTGCATCTCCACATTTTATTACAGCGCGACGTCCAACTGCACGACTGTCCGAAACAAGACGCCAACTGCTCACACCAAGATTTACAACATTTCTGGTCAATATGTGTATCTGTTTCATTGAAACATGTCAGCTTACGCCAGTTCTGACGCCATGGGCCAATCCCCTGCAGACACTCCGTACCGTTAAGTGCTGAGTGACTGAGCGTTTTGATACCGATTGAGCAATGACTATCTGCGTTAGAAAAGTGAACATTTAGTGGAAACATTTAAAAATGTCAACGATGTTCCTCGTTTGCACACATACTTTATTTTATTTCTTTTACATAATAATTTTTTTTTTTGTAGATCATTTTTATTTCCACTAACGTCCTTTTCCATGGACTTTCAGAAAAAAATTACAATCAGTAGAGAACTCCAATAAGTTTTTGATTGCTTTTGTCTTTCTGTTTTTTATCGCTTTTCACTCATTATGAGTATTATTGGTCTGTAGAGAAAAACACAGAGTTATCACGATGTTTAGACCCTCAGTTTTTTCTGACTTCACTTGTCTTTTCTTATTAATTTTTTAATTAATATTTTGTTTTGGGATGGGGACCCGCTTTAGGATTGAAGTTACAGTGTAAAGTTTATAGGCCAACACCTTACCCTGTAGTATCCTCGCAGCCGTTTTTTTTTTTTTTTTTGGACGTCACGCAACGCTCCCCCAAATGAACGGCTGCTGACAACCGAACTACATTCCTTTCTCCGAATTGGCCAATCACAGCTCGGGTTCCATTTTTAGGAACCTTTTCGCGCCATACTCACCTTTTGAGACTCGTCCAATCAGATATCGTTTTCTATCGCGATCCTCATGTGGAAAACACAAGACAAATGGCGGTGCTTGAAGGAGCTTTTCGCAAAGCGTCGTCAAAGTTCAAAATTTTCGAGCTTAATGCTCACCAGAAGCTTGCAATTAAAAAAGCTTTAGTCGAGAAAGAAGATGTTTTTGTTAAGTTGCCTACAGGGTCCGGGAAATCATTAATATATCAAGCACTCCCGCTCGTGTTTGACCATGTTACCGATGAAAGTGGTCATATTATTGTTATTGTTGTTGCGTTTTACCAACGTGCTGAAACACTCGATAATTCGGGCCAATTTCCTGTACCGGTGATAAGAAGCCACGAACATAACTAATCGGGTTCGCTCCAGCTAGCGGCGGACTGGCAAATGAAGAAGTACAAGTAGTGTAGGAGACGTTGGCCGACCTAAATTGCAGTGTTCTCGAAGCTTCGCCCGGTTTGTTGAGGGCAAGCACGCGCTTTTTTCCTCCTGATCTCCATCTGTAGGTCGAAGCAAACGTTTAGCCCTTGGCCTAGATTGAAAAGCGTCTAGTATTTCCTTTTGATTATCGATGTAATTTACTGTTTCTTATATATTATGACTTTTATAATATGTGGTAACCTCTTGAAATATGCAAATAAAGAGTTTCAGTTCAGTTTTTAGCTTCTTCTACTTTCTCAGTTGCTGGCTGAAACTTTGACAACCGCTCAAACAATCTAGCGTTTGTGTCGCTGGCGTAGCAGTTTACGTCTATGTTAAGTGTAGATTCTATAATTACAACCAAATTGTGAGAGGTTTTCCCAAAACTATATACTCTCTCTTTACCAGGGCACAACGATGAACATGTGAAACATTTCGAGCTCTCATCGACAAATTTCTTCAGTGTTTCGCCCGACATTATAGCTAGATCATCTGCCACATCCACATTTTCGCGTGAAACCTTACGTAATTCAGACTTTCTGGTATGTGATTGGTCTGTTCAATAGACCGCGACCAAACCGCAAGGACAATGAGAAAGGAATGCAGTTCGGTTATCAGCAGCCGTCCTTTTGGAGAAGCGTTGAGTGACATCTAAAAAAAAAACACGGCTGCGAGGGAGACTACTTACCCCGTTGTTGTTTTTTTTTTCTTTTGTCTTTTCTTACATCTTTTGAAGGGATAATTACCAGCAATAAAAAATTAGTGATTTTCCCGAGTAGTTCGCCTCTTAAGATTTATTTAGCGATAGATGATACATTCAGTGTCAAGCCTTGACGGCAGAGGTGAACACCTCAGACAATGTCTATCTCTTGAAATGTCCTATTCCCTTTTTCCTACAAAGAAATTACAAACCTTGAGCTGAAATTAGCATCATCTTAGTCGCTGTGGGAGAGATGAAACCAGACAAAATGTAAATCACCAGTGATAAATAATAACTCCCTAATTCATAACCATGAGAGGCAAGGGGGGTGGAGTGGGGTAGGAAGGGGGATTTGGCAGAAGAATAAGTTGCGAGGAAAGCACTACGATAATAAGATACCCATGGAAATGTGGTCTTAAAACGATCAAATGTTAGAGAGTTTATTTTTTCGATTACGTCATCTCTAGCGGAACATCTGTAAAGTTTTTCATTAATCCTTATTTATGAAAAAAACTTGACGTCGCAAAATAAAAAAAGTAAACCATCATATCTTTTTTTCACCACTAATAAAGGGAAACGTGTCCGTGGAAAATTTGACAAACGAAATACCGCTCGTGTCAGAAATGCACCTTCACGGCGACAGTAAATAGACTGAAGTGTGTTGCCACTATGAGTTTGTTAAGGAGAAAGAAAATTAATTACAACCATTATAGCGGAGTTCTAGCGACTCATAACATAGTTACCGGTATATTTGAAATATGTAAGGCCATTTTCTTTTTGTTTTCTGAGCTAACTATTCCTTGAAAAGGTTTTTGTCACGGGAGAGCGCTTGTGTCTACAGAGGGGTCGACATATGACCACATATGAAAGAGATTAAACACAGAGCGAATCATACACAAATCGCCAAGAAATTTTAGAAGAGGGAGTAAATTAATTTGTTGTGTTCCGGTATAGGTAAATTTTTCTACCTACATGTAATTTACATCTTGTTTGTAATTCGCTTTTACTCGTAGTTAAGAGATGACAGAAGGGAACATCCAAAATAGAAAAAAAAGCTCCCTTCTTTCCAATTGTTTTTATTTCTTCCTATTTCTTTTTTCTCACCAGATTTTCACGTCTATTAAATGCGTCAATACAAGCATCAAGAAATTGTGAAAGCTTTCTGTAATAATATCAGAGAGAAAACGTAACAGGAAGTTACTAAAACTGCCACGAGCTACGCTACACCGAATTGGTTTGATACAAGTACTTACCAAGAACGATCAATAGTCCAAGCAATGGCATTTTTTTGAGGAGCTCCGTCCAGGTGAAAGGAGTTTCCCTTATATCAAGGGATCCAAGATAATCCGGCGATGACAATATCGACAACCGCAAATTTGCCCTAGCGAATTAATATCTCTTATTCAGACTGCTTCACTCGGGGCTCTACATAGCTGAGATGTAATACAATCGAGAGAGGGTAAAATTACGAAATGCCAGTCTCACTGAGCGCGGATTGAGACACTAAACGGTTAGATTCAATGCTTTTTTTTTCACACTATGGCTTTATAACTTAGCTTTTAAGCTCGTAGATCCATTATAACTTCTCCGATGACACATTGACATTACTACGCGCCTAAACAGGTGGCAATGGATAGAATATTTTCGGTCCGTATCAGATGGCAAAAGCTTTTGTAAAAAGAGGAGTTTCTGGAGGTTTTGTTGAAAGTTTTTTTTCGTTTAGCAATTGTATTAGCCTCGTATTCAGTTCCTTCAAGCAACATAAGTGTAAATTTGTGCTTGTTCCTATCGAATACTTGCTATAGATTAAACACAAAACAATACAAAGCTGAACAGAAACGGTACCTAATATTCAAATTTCACCATTCTCTGTTTTTTTTTCAGTTGAAAGCAGTCAGGGCATGCCCTGTGTTGACAATCACTATCGCAGTCTGATTGGTTTTTGGAAATAAGTTGACAAACAATTGTCAGTTGCGTTGACGATTATTTTCACTGCTATTATCAGACCATGTTCATGGGAAGCAAAATATGTAGTACAGAAAATAATTGCAATTTTTACTAACGCAGTCTGAATGGTTTTTGGAAATAATTTGACAAACAATTGTCTGATTGTAATTTCCCCATTACACTTTTGAGAGGAAAAGCATCTGTTTGATTGTTTGTTTTTGGCAGATTTGCATTTTTTTTTTTTTGTTTTTTTGTTTTTTTTTTTGTAGTTAAAAAGTGATAACAGTTCGAACATCCCATTGCACGAACATAACATTTCCTGAATATATCAAAACCGGGCTCGATTATCTAACATTGTTATTTTTGTTGATTTTTCCCGTTGGAATCCTTTCGAAGAGGGAAAAAGATCGGTTTGGAGACTTATTCATTCAGCTACTCAACGCCCACTCCGAAGATGGCTCACGCATACTCAGACCCCAGGACGCTTTACACTAGCCGAACACAAAAATGCTCTGTCAACGGGTCGCTATCCAGTAGCTACTCGTTGACTTGCGGCGTCCCTCAAGGGACCATTCTCGGTCCATTATTGTTCTTATTATATATCAACGATCTCCCAAATTGCTTATCAAATTGTAAACCGAGAATGTATGCCGATGACACGCACCTAACATATGCGGGAAGCAATCTTGAGAACGTTTAGTTTTGTCTAAATGAAGACCTAGAAAACGTCTTCAACTGGCTACAAGCGAACAAACTCACGTTGAACATGACTAAAACCGAATTCATGCTAATAGGGTCGAGGCAGAGACTGAATACTCTCACAGCTTCACCAACAATTAGAATGCACAATACTCAAGTGAGCCAGGTTTCAGCTATAAAATCGCTTGGTGTAATAATAGACGATAAACTCGATTGGCATAGTCACATCGAAAAACTAACGAAAAAGATCGCCTCTGGTATCGGGGCCCTAAAGCGAATTAGGCACCTGATCCCAGCATCAACCTTACATCTCATCTACCAAGCTTTAGTAAAACCTCACTTTGATTACTGTGACATTGTTTGGGGTAGCTGTGGGAAAACGCTACGAGACAAACTGCAGAAATTGCAGAATAGAGCAGCCCGTGTGTTGACATTCTCTAACTATGATGCTGATGCAACTGAGCTACTCGAGTTTTTAGGGTGGAAAAATCTTGCACGCCAGCAGGAAATCCATAAAGCCACCATGATGTTTAGATGTCTGGACGGGCTAGCTCCAAGGTATCTATATTCAAAGTTTACGTGGCGTGACTCTGCGTATGACCTCAGGGACTCTGAAAATAAGCCTAATGTTCCACTACCGCGCACTAATTATTACAGAAAAAGCTTTAGCTACAATGGCGCCACATTATGGAACAGTTTACCACGCTATATAAGGAACACAGAGTCTTTGGGGTTATTTAAACGTAAGATCAATGAAATTTTTTAAGTCTAACGCACGGCATTCACGGAAAACAGCTTTAGTGTTATAGTATGTAGTTTTAATTTCAAATATCTTAGCGTATGTGATATGTATTTTTATAGGTTGATGAATTGATCGTGTCTAAATAAAGATTACAGTACAATACAATACAATACCACTTTCGAGAGGTGGAAAGGAATGACAAGGACACATCGAAACCAGTCGCTAGACATTTCAATTTAGCTAATCAATCTAAGCAACATATGGCAATCTGCGATCTTTCCTTACAGTTAGGTAGCACGGAAAGCCGTAAAAATCTTGAACAAAAGCTCATCTTTCAAACCGGCAGTCTAAATCCCACAGGGATCAACGAACGCTTCTCATTCCACTAATTTATTCTTGTTTTTCTCGTTGCCATGTTGCCACCAATAACGCAGCTCCATTCTCTGCCTTTAAAAGCACACACAACCCATAATTCCTCTATTCGCTCCGAAGAAGGGCTAACACTCGAAACGTCAGCTTTTGTAATCGTTACGGTGGCCAATTTACCATTTCAACTTTGTTGATATATCCAAATTAAAACAAAAAAAAACAAAAAATCGTTTGAGCCAGAACACGCTCTGACCTGCATGACTAGATTTCCCCCCGTTGCATTTATCCCAGTCAAGATTTTGCGCGTTAGCAATTTCCCTAATTTTAGAATTCCACATTCTTCCGATCTTGTATTCGTAGAGAAACTAGATTTTTTCAGCTAATGTAAAGTAGTGTTGCTAGCTCGCATAATGAAGGAAACTGTTTTCCACTTACCCAGATGTTCACCAACATCTATAAGATCAGGAGTTCTTAGGTGCTGTTGTTTTATAGCCTTCCTCCCTATTAAGTCTTCAAAGATAAACGCAGTAAAAAAGGTATCCTCCAATTTTTGACTCTCGGAAGAATTTGTGCAGCGGGACCATATACTTTGGATTGAGGAAGTTAATTAGTTTTTCGCATCCTTGATGAAAAGTGGTAAAATTAAGTAGATTAGAAGCTAACTCCAGTTACTCAATTGTTGCTTAATTAAAAGATAAATAGATATAATAAGTGGAGTTCGGAGTTCGGGTTTATGGATATTTCCGTTTGTTGAATTTCAGGCATATTGACATGTTCTGAATACTAGATACGATTGCTTTTCAGGACGTTGACTAGATGAAGTAACAGACTAAATATAGCGTTTTCTAATTCATCTTACGGTATCCCCTCACTGTTGCGTTTGTAACCAACCCATTGCTAAGCAGTGGGAACAAAAATATAAGTGATGGTCTTATACATTATAATGTCTATAAATATTGCATAGTATTTATAATTATTAGTATATTTTTATCATATACCTGCAGGTCTAAATCCTCATGACTTATGATAGTAACAGTAATAATAATGATAATAATATATATTAACTCTCAGCAAAGTTTTAAAAAGGGCAAAAAAAAAATCATGGTTTTTCCTCTCAGCTACTTTGCAGTCTGGAGTTTTTCAGTTAAAGGACAAACTCTTGTTTACATGCGTGGCTTGTTCTGGGCAGTTTAACATAGAGGAAAAATGGTTTTTAAAACTTGTAGTAAACAAAGCGGTGTGGAATCAAAAACGTAACTATATATTAAAAAAAGGGAAAAATGGTGAAGGATATTGTTGTCATTTTCACTGATTTTCCATCACAATTGGTTTAACTCTGTAATTTCTAAACAAACGACGAGGAACCTCCTCTTACCAGGATGCAGTTGATTATCAAAATAAGTTGAAAGAGATGGATAGATAGATTCTCACAGCAACTCTGAAACGCATGACCTTCCGAGTATAAGCAGTTTATCGGGCAAAGATTTTCGTGTTATTCTTACGGTTCCGATAATGAAACAGCTACACGGCTCTTTATGTTAATCTTTACTGCGAACAAATTCTCTTTGGGAAATAAGGCACTATTCATTCATAATTGCGCTAAATGACCCATTTGCTTTCAATGCCTTGTCTGGAATTTCTCCCGTTTCTCTGCTACTCGGTCATTTGTTCAATTATGTAAAGAGGGCACCCTCAGACAGATCCTGCCGTTTAGAGTTAAAACTTACTGTATATTTCTGTTGATATATGGAGCTCCTCGTAGTTTTCATAAAGCTCCACTCGTATTCCCTAAAATACATTACTACACCTTAAATGCCTCGTTCCTATATTCCCTGAGGAATTAAAGGAGTCCCGTTAACCTACAGGCCCCGACAGTTCACCTTGTTCAGCATCCACCAGTCATTTAAGTCATTTCTTCTGTTATGTTATTGATATTAAGAACCACTGACCATAAACATCGAGAATCCGCCGACAGTTGCAAAACTTCCTAATTCATTTACATATTTTTTTCTGATAGAGCTTCTCAGAGTAAACCCCAAGACGCACCCACCCCCAAAGCTCCCCGAATTTGATGTGATGATGGCATTATCAAAGATTAAAACAACTGCTAATGGCCCTGATGGGTTGCCTTTATGGGTTTGGAGGGACAATTGCACAAGTCTCGCTCCTGTGGAGACTGCCTTGTGGAAAAAGTCTCTCTCTTCTTACTATTGGCCGACAGCTTGGAAAGAAGCTAACATCAACCCCCTTCCACAAGTAGACACTCCTGCTCAACATTCGGATTTTCGAGGAATTAATGTAACCCCAGTTATAGCACGTTGTTTTTTTAAGGAAAATCTGACGGTCACGCAATATGCCTAGGGAGGGCCGCAGCTGTACTGACGCCTGTATTCAAATACCTTAATTACTTGAGGGTACTTGATGATAAGGACTGTAATTATGTTAGGCTTTTCGCGATAGACTTATGGACTTTTCGAAGGCCTTTGATAATGTAAAACACTCGTTAGTTGGGGAAAGGCTCTTCATCTCAATCCTTATCTTGTCAACTGGTGCTTCAGTTTTCTAATGGATAGCAAACAAAGACTAATATTTAAGGGTTTTATCTACAAATGGCATAATGTGAACAAAGTAACAAACCAGGATAGTGTCAGTGGGCCTCATCTTTTCAACTTGTTTATCAACGATTTAGCCATTAGGGATAGTTACCTCACCAGCGTAGTTAAATATGCTGACGACACTATCTTGCTAGTCAAAGTATGTAAAAATGAAATAGATCTTCCTCAAGAGATTGTCAATCAGTTTTTCAGTTAGACCCAAGATAATGCCATGGCATGCAATCCCAAAAAACGTAATGAACTAATACTTTGTAAGAAGGTTGCTCGCGATATAGACAATGTGAACAATATAAGGCAAGTTTCTTGTCTAAAAGTGTTAGGGCTTACTTTACAGAATAATCACAGGTTTAATGAGAATATTAAGGGTAAGATACAGGAGGCCAATAAGTGTCTTTATGTTATAAGGTGTTTTATTACAACTGAAGGTGTCTGCACAAATAGGGATATCAACAACCAGATGCAGATTACGTTTTTAGATCAATTGTTTTGCCTAAACTAACGTATGGTTTAGCCATATACGCCTCTTCAATACCTGAATTAACAACGCTCCAGAATTTTCTACAGCGCTGCTTTAAACGCAAATATACTTCGTACCAAATTAATATAATTATATGGTGTATTGGAAGAGGTTGATAGCTCACTATTCAAGAAGATCTCCAGTAACCCGGTCACCCTCTGTACCCTTCTCTCCCTGAAATGAAAGAAAGCTCAGCGCTCCTCCGAGTTCCTAGGAGTCAGCTCCCCAGGGTTAATATGCCCAGCGTTTTAAAAATAGTTTTTTTTTAATAGGCTCTTTTGTAAATATCGAGTAGCTATCTAATGTAATGTCTTGTATTATGTAGAATCGCATAGCTTAAAGTAAACACGCCCTCTGATTGGTCAATACGTCAACCGGAAGAGAGGGTATTTAGCGTGAAATCGCACTAACGCATAAAGCGATAGCGCTGACGTGAGTTGCGAGCAATAATTATTGTTCCGAACGTAAAAGCGTAAATACAACTAGTGCTATGAAAATATGAAAAAATTTATAGAAAACGAATGTCTTCCAAATTTTGAATTGAAATTGAAATTTTCAGAAAATTGGAGGAAACCACTCACGCTCAAAAGTACGAGAAAACGCATAGAAAAAAATCAAAATGCCAGAGACGAGGGAAGAAAGCCAAACGACAGTTCTCGCCGAGGAAAACCAAACAAGCGTTACGAAAGAAAACCAAAACAGGTATCAATGCCGAAAAAGGTCAAGCATCTTTTCCCGAAATCCAAACCATTGTAGCCTATACAGACGACGAACTGGCCTCCTTTAGATACAACATGGTTTCAAAAAACACTAGACGGCAAATTCACAAATTCGAGTGGTCGCAAAACTGTCATCCAAGCGCTCAGTGAGGATTTCGACCGAGTGGAGATATCAGAGCTCACTGGCCACTCCAATCCGGAATCCATATCCAGCTACAGCCATAATCCTCTGGAAAAACAGCGGCGAATGTCGAATAAGTTGGCCGCTTTCAAACCACGCCAAGCACGACAACTACCAACGGCTATTCAAGTCATGCTTTACGGGAGATTGTCCTCAATAGCTCAGCCACGCCAAGCAACACAGCAGCTACTTGTGACCTTGACAGCAATGCCAGTCGTTCTAGTTACCTGATGACAGGAGCAGTTGGCGGAATGTTTACCGGAGTAACTTTTAATAATTCTCCAGTAAATATTTCTATAAACTTTCAGTCCAGCATTGACACCAACAAGCGACTCCCTGCGATGAAAGAAAAACTGTTTAAATTGTAATTTTTAACTGAACTGTTTTTCGCCAGAGTTAACCGTGAAATTCCACTCTTATTCATTATATTTTAAATACACTTCTTTTTACAACTGTAAAGCACTTACCGGTTTTTTGTAGATCTTGCTTTGATACCGGAACGATTGACATTTTCATTTCGCTTGAGGATTTGACCTTTCAGTTGTTGATTGTCGGCGCCAGGGTAGAAGTATCCCTGTTCGTGTCCAGAGTAAAAACAAAATATAACCGAACTGGCATAGCCTAGTCAGAGCGACTGCAATCGTGGCTAGCTCACCCTGGTGATCTCGAGTAGTCGCAGTAAAGAAAGCGTCAAAAATTACATCTAATACGTTTAAGTCTAAATTGTGACCCGTTGAAATAAAGTACTTCGAGTCTCTTTCGCGGAGGTAAAATAAACGTCAACTTCATTGGCCTCTGAAGAGGTCTGCCATAAATACTTAAAAGTCATTATATGCATCATCTTAAAGTTTCGTCATTGTACTTTAATTCCTCCAATTCTCTACTTTGACCCGCAATAAGCGGCACGTCCAGGTTTAAAAGAGTTTGGGCTATTTTGTCAAAAATGCAATGTCATGGCCCATTTAATGGCCTTTAAAAAGGTCTTGTATGATATATTTCGCATCTGTCGGCGGATTCTCGGTAGTTGCAGTCAGTGGCTCTTGCTCCAACAAGAAATGTTCCTACAAAACAATTATCGTGGAGTTATGATCTTAGCAATAACTTTTGCTCTCCGTTTGTGACACTTTTACATTTGTGTTTTTCCTTAAGGTCAAATGTGAAGATTATCTTCGTGTGCATGAGAAAAAAATTAGACAACACGCAAATTAGCAAATTAGTCAAGAGGATTTTACGTAAGCAAACAGGCTTTAGTCACAGCATAACTTTATAGCACGAAACTCGCAAACATTCCTCGAAGCACTACGTTTATCAGGCTTTACATAGAATACAATGTCAGGAAAATTTTCAGAGGTATGTAATATACTAATATTAATCAGGAATTCCAAAAACTCCGCTTTTTTTACATAATTAAAAGATTAAGAAAAGTAGATGAAGATTTGTAGGCAATAACATCATGACCTCGCGGTTTCTTGGGCAAAGCTTAAGAAAAAGTGATAGAAGAAAGAATTATGGATTAAAACTGATTTTGTGATATGCAACATGCAAACACTCCTAAAACTCTGCGAGCAGTACAGGGAACAAATCGAGATCCAGAGGAAATCGAATATTAACAAGACTGGCCAGAGAGTTTTGAGTACTGCGTTATGCGATAAAATGAGGGAGTAAAAGTATCTAGCATCTCGTGACTGGAATAAATCGCAAGGGAGTTAATAGCCTTTGCTTTAAATCAGTTGGGTAAGTCCATGACTTGAACCATCATAATCCTAAAATTCTTTCTTTTTTCTATCTTAGAGACACAAATCTCGCATAATATATAGTGGAAAACGTCCAATTACTAGGAGCTTGCCTTTTGTTCGTTAAGAGGATCCCGCTTTATGAAAATATTGCAAATCATTTCCTCCCCTCTCTAAAAAGTGAGGTAAAAGATATTGAGGGTGACTCTTAAACTTCAGAGGTGTGGTAGATGAAGGTGGGAGCGTGGGTGGGGGTAAGGAGGTAGAAGTGTCCATGTTCGTGTCCAGAGGAAAAAAAGTATATATAACCGTACTGGCATAGCTCAGTCAAGGCGACTGCAATCTTGGCTAGCTGACCATGGTTATCTCCAGTAGACGCAGTAAAGCAAGCGTCAGAAAGTAAATCTTCCGCCCTTGGAGTGAACTGAACTTAGAGAGTTTTCTGATATTCTTTCCATGGGTCGAGTGGAAGATAACATCAGTCACAGCCGTCGAGTTATACGGCGCTGTCATCCCGAGCAATCTTCATCTTCCTGTGACATCGGCCGTCGTTCATTCATAAAACGCATGCCTTGAGCAGTTTGTTAATCAACTATTACGTGAAAAAAACTTTTGTGTTTTTGAGTCACAATTGGGCCGGATTTGACTGCACATTCATCTTTCAGATTTCGTATAAAAATTAAAAAACTCCACTCAATTAGCGGCTAGAGCACTCAAAAGGTAGAGGGAAACACTCTACTATTTCTCGTGTTTTCCCCTACACTTTCGTGCTCTTAACAACAGAGCAGAGTGCAGTCAACACTTCTCTACTTGTTAAAAAATTACCAACACTGCCACTGATGGATCAAAATGAAATGGCAAAGGCTGTCGATAGTTTCCCCCTCACCCCCTCCCCTCCTATTTCCCCCTCCTTAACTACGATCAACGTATTAAATTTGATTCTTTAGTATTCCGTGATTAAACTTGCCCTCACGAAATGGACAAGTCCTTGCAGTCAAAGATGATTGACATAAGGATCTTTATGAGAGTATATACTTTCCAGCGGGAAATACACCTCTCATTCTGAGCAAGATGTTGCGCGAGCGCCAAAATTCAGGCGATTTGCACTTTGCTTTCTTCGTACTTATCTTAATTGCTCCAGCAAGTAAAGGTATGTTGATATGTTTTTCCTTTATAAAGCCACAGTATAGCTAACATTGAATTACTGACGTTAAATGACTTGTTTATGGCGATAAAAACGTGGGTTAAATGGACACCAAAGAGAAAGAAAAATGGGGGAGGGGCGTAAGGAGAAGGAATAGAACAATCAACTGGATCAAAAAATAGGGTGTACCTTATAATTCTCGTACAACTGCAATGAGCAAGGTGTATATTTTCAAAGCTTTTGTATTTGATTTATTTCGTAACAGCTCTCGGTTTCAAGGCCGGAAAGGAGAACATCACCACCGCCATACCAGGTCTGTTTGCTTGTAAGAAGATCTCATTCCAGTATCTTTTCTCTGGTGGACAGCAGGTAAAGGTCTTTGCCTCCGTTGGCCACACAGAGAAGAGCCAAAATCCTAGAAATGGAGCTGCAGTCTGGGTTGAAGATGTTACGAAGAGTGGATTTACAGCCTGTGTGGTGGAGTTTGGAGACAGCTCGAACGGTACTAAAGAAGTGGAGTGGATTGCTGTTCAGACAGCACCTTACGGATCCCAAATAGGCACCAAATCGCTGAGTTCTTGGACAACTGGTACAGAATGTGAGAGGATCGATCTCAAACAGGTTAGATGTGTGCTAATTAGCACCTCATAGGCGCTGATGATTAAACAGGGTATGCCATTAAATGATGAAGATTGAATGCAAAAGTCTGTGCTAGGAAAAGGGATCCGACCTTACCAACGCGTGCTTTCGAAAACAAAGACACTTAACCTTTTATTAAACCCCCAGAATAACACGTTTCACAATCTTTTTAAACACGCTAAAGTTGCACCTAATCCTTCGACATTTATTATCAATGATATGGGCTTTTCTTCTGCTTGATCTCGGGTTTTTTTTTTTTTTTTTTTTTTTTTTTTTTTTTTTTTTTTTATCTTATAGTCTCACAGTACCCTCTTTAGTTCATAATTTATAATTCATAATTTGAAGGTGTAGTCTGATCGTCCGGGTGAGTGTAGTCCTGAGATGAACTGTTGTCGGTGATAGTGACTGACGTTTCGACAAACTGTGTGGAAGTCATCATCAGACTTCCACACAGGTTAACGAAACGTCAGTCACTACCACCGACATCAGTCCTTCTCAGGACTACACTCATCCGGAAGATCAGACTACACCTTCACATGTTACCCCCGGGTTCAAGCCATATACTGAATTCATAATTTGTTACCATTATTAATAGTATCAATGGTAGGGTTGTTTCCTTTATATGTGCTTCATTGCATTTCCCTCACTCCTTAATTAAGGGTATCGGCATAGTCTCAAAATGGATTGGATAAAAACTTGTCTACTTATGTTTCAGCGTTTTCTATCTCCTCCAACTATTTTCGTGACTGCCAATCACGGTGTTATTAACAGAACTCAGGATGCCATGGCCTTGTGGGTCGAGGACTTGAAAGTAAACAGCTTTAAGATTTGCTTGAGGGAAGCCAAGATTTTCGATGGTCCACACAAGAACCTAAAAGTAGTAAGTGACCGCGAGTTTTAAAAGGTGCTGTCCACTGAAAATGTATTGAAATTTATTGGAAGAGATGAGAAACACTTAGTCGAGCTTAATTCTGAAAAAAAAATTATCATCGACAGAAAAACGCTTAAATATTCTATGTTTGTCAGAGTAATTATGGAAGCTTTTATTTGATCGATATAATTGGATAGCTTTCAACAACATCAGCGTCGACAACTTTACCTTCATCAACAGTTTGTTATTTTCCAGCACAAACTCGCCATCTCCGCAGCATAATTACGCCTTTTGTCAAGTAAGTAATATAATTTTTAATTGTATCTTTTGTTCCTTCTTTTATCGTTTCACTTTTTTTAAAGTTTTGTCTGCGTTTGACCTGCAACCGGCTTAAAGTTTAGTACCCTCGATTTCTCTTCTCCCATTCTGTTTTCCTCTTTTATATTTCTCATATACTTAGCGCCCCCCCCCCCCTCCTCCCACCAGGACAGTGTGGCCTTGAGCAGTTCTACTGCTGTTCACACTTCACTCTAACTCTTGAGGAAATACTCGTCATTTACTTATTCTTCTTTCTTTAATTCAGACCATAAACTTTACAGAGCCCTTCTACGCTCCACCGGTTGTTTTGGTGACTGCAAAGCGAAGCACTCAAATGAACAATTCTCTTCAATCCGGCTCCCAATGCAATGCTGTCACTACCTGGGTGGAGGTTAGTAATGTGTTCTAATATTGGTTTAGCTCCTCGATGAAAAAAATGGGACTCTTAGCTATGTTACTATGTTGAAATGATTTCTTCTTATTTTTGTTTTCATTTAGCACACATCTAAAACTGAAGCTCAGACTTGTGTCAAAACATTTAACAGCGATTACAACAGTAAGGATGCCATTACCGTGGATTACATGGTGACTGGTGGTGAGCAAAGAAATTCATGACTATTTTTTTGTCAATTTGAGAAAGGCTAAATTTTCATTGTTCCTGCAAAGTGACATACCTTTACAACTTTGTAGTTCGTCAGTCAAAATGTAACTTCGTAGAGCGTGGTTGTCATTTTTAACTTAGGGCTTTGTCATCCTATTTTTAGATGCAACTTTTGGATGTCTTTTCTAAATTAACCACCTTCTATAAGCATTTGAAAAGTGAGATAGGAGTTGCAAATAAATTATCTACGATGGCAAACTTGTTAACTTGCCGGCATCTTCTTTCACGTTTCCACGTTTTTCTCGCAGACTTGGACCCTTGCATTGACGTCGTTTGCCATTATCACTGTTTGTGCAAAGCATTTGGGCCCTATGATGCTAGATGCGTTTCTTTGGAGAGCTGTCCATCATACCAAGAACCTATCTGCTCATCAAACGGCTCAACATACGATAACGAGTGTCTGTTTCGGCAGGAAATGTGTGTCCTTCGACTTAACTACACTGTACAGCACCCTGGTAGCTGTGAAGGTTAGTTACATTTGAGTAAAATCTTTGCCTTCAACGGTTTCTTTTATCGGTAAATCCGTTTCTAGACACCTGAAGAGATGACGGTGATAGTGTCAATGAAAATGTCAATGTCAGTGGTACTGGCAGCATCGGTGTTCCACGTAGATCTAACTGCTGGTAGTAATGGCGGTCATTTCGACTGGTGTGTGGGTGTCGGAAATGGTGGCTGTCAGAAGTCAGTGCGGCAGAAGCAGTGTTAGAGCCGGGAGAAGTGACATTGTCCTCGTCTTCATACTGCTATCCAATGTAGGGTAATTTTTTAGAAATAACTACTTTATTTTGTGGTTTCAATCATCTTATTGTTGTTGGTTCTTTGGTAATGACGCCTTGGCTGGTATAAATGGTTTAGAGTTCCATTACAAATTTAAAGTAGAAGACAGAAAATTATTCGTAGCCAAATGGTTTTGATTTTTTTTCTAGGATTTCCTTTTCAGCGCGGTCGTCGCCACATGCCGCACATCCCATCGCTTGGATATTCTCATTGCGAAGTCATTCGCCTCAGGCCATTTGTGTTCTATCCTGACAAGGCCCTCGAAGTTCAGATCACTGTCAATCATATTGACACTAGTGACAAGTCTTACGTACACGATGCCGCTGTGTCCTGGGTTGAAAATGTCAATTACGATAGATTCACGGCATGTGTGATGGCGGCCGGTTACAACGAAAGACACTCAAATGCTAATGTGACAGTTGATTGGATAGCTTACCAAGGGGCACCAGTGGATGGAGTTGCTGACGAAGTGCGGTTATCACAATGGTGGACTAGAACGACTTGTAAATCTATCAGTTTTCCCTTGGTTAGTAGACCAAGCTGTGTTATTACAAATGTTTTGAAAAGGAAAAAAAGTTTCTTTTCAAATTGGAGCCGTGTTCGCAGTACCGACCTAGCATTATCATTCATAAAATAAATATCATTAAAGAGTTACTTTTTTACACAGATTAAAATGTTGACTATAAAAGACTATATTGGAAGTTCTTGAACGTGATTAGTTTTCAGTTTCAGGTCTGCGTATTTTGCTTTTCGAGATTTCAGATTGAATAAAGGAGATGAACTTGTGTAACTTTAGCGTTTTAGAAGCTAATATGCACTACCTTTTAACAGGGAAAGTTTTCTGTGACGCCATCAGTATTTGTAACGGCTGCTCATCATCACGCTGGACTGAAACGTGACGCTGGAAGTGTTTGGATTGAAGATGTCACGCAGTCCTCATTCAAAGTCTGCTTAAGGGAACTTCAGAATTATGCAGGATCTCACGAAGATGTTCACGTTGTAAGTATACATTCCAGTTACTTGCACTCATTATCTCCAAAGAGGTGCACCACTTTTTTTTTCTTTTATGTGTGCGTTTGTGTGTTTTGTTTTTGTTTTGGTTTGTTTGTTTGTTTTACTTTTGCGTGCTTTATTTTTCTTTGTAAATTGTGGAGTAGTATCAAAAGGGGGTTTCTGACACATTTTGAAAATTGCCTTGATTTTCAGGTAAAATTAAACTTTGTCCTGAAAACAAATCATTCTAAAAATGTGTCAAAACAGCCATGTTTTCCAGTTCATTTTGAAAGAAACTACTTTATCTTTAATCTCATTTAAAAAAGTATAACGATGATTTCAGGGCAAAATCATCGACGCATTTTTTCGAAATTGCCTTCAAAATCAAAGCAAGTCTTTCAAATAAAATTGACGAATTTTAAGATTGCATTGAATTTCAAGACAAAAGTGCGTTAGAATCACCAAGAAAAACTAATAAAGACAATATCTCAGAAATAATCCCAAAAACTCATGGAGACTTATGAAGCATTTGGAACATTTTTCAAATCATCGAAATCCTTCAGGAGGTAACTCATATTTTAGATGGAACAATCTGAAGCTCTTCTCTGACGAACCCTCGCTTTGGTCCGTCTTTCAGATAGGAGAGAACAGGCTCCCTTTCATTCACAAATACTTTTTCGATATTGAAGACCTCCAGAGACCATATTGGAACTGTTGCTCGTCTTTGACTACATTCTAACTCACCAGCAGCATAGAGATATCTCACCTTTTTTGAAGAGTCGAGTCTCTTTTCTTTAAAGCCAACAGGTCTTGAATAAGAAGTTGAACTATTTGCGTCAACCGCCTTTTCTTTGATTGCGTCAATTAGTTTCTTTCCAGTCAATCTTGTCTCCTCACTATTTAATGCTGAAAAAACTTCTGGAAGCCTTTTCACCCATTCTGTTGATCTCTTTTTGTCTTCGAAGTTTATTTCCAGGCCGTATTGGAAAGTAAAAAGACGCTCACTCAAAGTTCTATTAAATCGCTCAACTATCCCTTGATCTCTATGAACGTTTACATTTTCTCTTCTTATTCTCACATCTTGCTTTGCCATCTCTTTAGTCGTTTCACCCATAAATTCACGTCCAGGATCAACCTGAAGAACTTTACGCCATCTCAATGGCAATCTCTTGTAGTTTTTCTGGAAAGCCTTTGAGACCTCAGAAGAATCTTTTGAGGTGAGAGGTTCAGCAGCCTTGAATCTGCTCGCAACTTTGACCACTGTCGATGCATATTTATAGACCTTTCTTCCTCTAGGAAGTCTGTCATGAGGAAGGAAAGTAAGATCAGCTTGATGAACTGTGTTTGGAGATTCAACGTGAAAAATTCCTCGTGGGATATGCTTTGGGCAGGCAAATAAATCTGCCAGATGGCCTGCTTCATCAGCCAAAGCCTTGCAACATATTCAGAAACTCCAGCTTCCTTTACCAACTTCTTCACTGCATCTAATCCCTTCGAAAATCCTTTCGGGCTATAGTAAACTCTTGAAAGTTTTCTTTCCATTTTCTATTGCGATCACAAAAAACGACTTGCTGCCAATCCCAAACCCAAAGCCATTCCTCCGACGTAGATCTTTTCACCTTCTTTGTGTTGTGTGCTCGGCTTGTAGAAGTTAGAAAAACGTGTCTCTTCTATATCAAGATCCTCATTATGTGCCTTGTTGCAAGGCTTTGAAGCATAATCTGTATGCTTTGTTCGACTGTCAGTGTCTATGAAAAGAAGCTTTGCAAAATCTCCACATTTCTGTTTAATATAGTCATAGTGGAAGTCATACATAAAAGTCTTGCTGATATCAAGAAGAGCCATTCCACAGTAAACTGGCTTGTCAAACGTTAGTGATGTTCTCCCCGTATGGATTGCGATGAGATTTTCGTCAAATAGTATGCAGTGCTGAAAGTTTGGTTTTGCTGAAAGCTTGTTTGCTTTCTTTCGATTGTTGACTAACCTCACATCAACTCGATTCCTGATGTTTTCCATTGTTTTTCCAAAGACAGAGTTATTCATCAACTTGAAGAAATCCTTTCCAAATTCGTTCTTTGCACTCACGCGCAGGTTTGTGTTGAGCTCGATATAACTTTTCAGGCAGGGTTCTTCTTCAAATTTGATTCCTCTGTGAATATTTTTCAACCTTAAACCCAACGCAAGGTTTGAGATTCTTGTGATGAATGATATATCTCTCCTTATCATTCAGATTTGGCACAAGTTCCTCGACTTGGGCTCTTCCCGCGCTTTGCGCATTGTTGATCATAACCCTCTCTGGAGCAAGAGGATAATCGTTGTAAAGATCATCAAGCTCTTTTGTATATTCACGATCAACCTTAAGAATGCACGGAATGTTTTTCCACTTTTTAATCTCTGCTTGTCTCATCCATTTGAAACATCTGACAGGAAGAGGCCTGCACATTGCGCATCCATAAAGATTGTTCGCGTCTAGATAAGTCAGATATTTTGATGGCTTTTCTATGTCAAACTTTTCTCCCATGTATTTGTTGTTTGTCCTTGCATAGCGATTTGAGATCATAGATATTCCTTTACGAATTCCTTTCAAAAACATCACAAGCATGTCTGGATCACTCAGTAGCTCAGGCTCAACGTTTGTCACATTCAATGCTGCAACCTAAGCCAATCCAGGAGCAGTGTAATACCAAGCAGGGTCGAGACTGTAATTCTCAAGACAGACGTTTCTGAACTCCTCAAACACAAGATCATGATAATCACCCAAGGTCCAAGACCGACCTTCGGCCACGTTCTTCACTTTGAACTCATTCCAGATATTCTTTGAGGGCTCATAATCTTCATCAGTTATATCAGAGTCATTCAGCTTTGAATAAAAACTCTCTCTTTTTGGTGGAATTTCTGTTTCTCTGAACTTTTCAATGCTGCTCATGTAATCATATGGATACACACCCTTTCTTGAGACCAACTCGATTTTGTCCTTGGAAACCTCTCTAGTCTTCTTCAGCATCCAAATGATCGCAATTGACAAGGTAGTTGTTCAATGATGATAACCTTTTGTCGAACTTTGACTCCTTCGTTTTCAATCCATCTCCAAGAGCTTTGCCAAGGCTTTTCAACGAATAATTTCTCTCAGAAATTTTCTTTACAGATGAATTGTCCTGAGCATCAAGTGAAGAGATTTCTCCAGAGTGACCCAGGTTCTGCCATGAGTTGTAAAGAGAACAGCTCACTAGCCTAATATGTTCACTTCCATTCACGAGAGGATCTTTGAAGAGAACTGTGAAATCATTTGAATGTGAAATAATTGTCAACACAACCATTTTGATTATAAAACCAATTAAAATGTCGGCTTGGTTAAGAACAGATGAAGCGAAAGGAATTGTTGCGAAAAAAAGAACAAAAGCCTTGAATGAATTCAAAGCACAATATCCGAACGCACACCTGAGCAAGTTCAATGTGCAAGTAACATTCTTCAGGGAAAACCAGGGAAAAGCTGAAGTTTACTTGAATTGCTCCAATGGTGTTCAAACGAGCGTCTCAGTATCAATCAGAAAAGACTGGGAGGATGAAATGAAGCGAGCACTTGGAATAGCAGGATTTCCCATCGAGGTTACTCTGAATTCTTCTGCAATTAAGGAGGTTCCAGCCGTTCTAACTCACAAGAGTGCGATAAGTAGCTTCAGTGAAGAGACTAACATATTTATTACCCAAACCAATATTTTAAAGCTAAGTTCAGAGAAATATTCACAAGAATGAAAATTCAACACAGCTCAGGCGCAGAATCAAAGAGATGGCTTGCGGGGCCGACTATGAGCTACTCGTTTCAACAACTCAACTTTGCAGTGTGGTGCGCTATTTCAGGCTGTGGAATCTCTCGTGAACCGTTTGACATGGTTCCAGACCAGATCAAGTCGTTTCTGCGGTTTCAAATTTATATCGCAGTCAGAAGGATTCTTTTAGAGATGGGTGGAATACAGAGTGAATCGGCTCTCCCGGGCGACCCAACGCTTAGTCAGACAAATAATAACTACGAAAAGTTATCGTTCAAAAGATTGTGTGCAGAATTTGGAACTTCTCCAAGCACAGACTTCCGCTTTACAGAAGAAGACTGTTTTGGTCTCGGATCTCTTTTCATTTACGTCACTAATACTGGACCTATGGCAACTGCCATCCCATATCCGGGTGATAACAAGTCCAGAGATGAAGGTGGAAAAGCCATAAAAGGCAATTTGAATTATTTCATAAGGAATGACAACACTAAAGTTGATAAACAGTTCGATTTTTTCATGACAGATAAGTCAGAAGGCCTGAAGCAAACCGGGCTGGGGAGACTAACTCAGTCGGTTGAGGCATTTTTTTATTTAATTCTCGGTTCACAAGTAAATGTCAGATCATCCATCTTTGGCTCATCAGGAAGCGCAAACGAGCCTCAGCGTGAGTTTATTGTTTTAGTTGACGATGCGATCAGAATGACAGACATCTCGAAGAGCGTACAGAGATTTTAGCTTCCGATTGATGAGGCGAAAGTCAGACTTGATCTTGCCATCTCACCAGGTAATTTGCTTATGCCCTCAAATATTCTTCTGAACACACAGAGCGCAGTCGGGTATAATAACAAGCTGAAGAAGGCAAGTTTCGACATGAAATTTGGAGTCAATAGATCAGTTAATTTGGATACGAAATCAGTCGGAGTTAAGCATATGAACGGGGGCTCATCAAAAATGAAGAGACCTACTTCTCACCTATCAAATAAAGAGACCGCGAGCGAAGCTCAGAAGACAGATCCAAGTGAAACTCTTGTGAAGACGAAAGCGTCGAGTAACAGCGACACAAATAATGATTAAATTAAAGACGGATTGATCTCAGTCGAACTGGTCTCAGCCCTCCGGATTCATCGCCTTTTTGGTTTGAAATCGCTCAACCATAAATATTGCAACACCCGTTATTAGAGTCCGGGCATTTTCTCTTAGAAAGTTGATCACTGACCCAGCAACTCTAAAACCGAAGCTGACTATTGCACCAACGAGACCTGGTAAAATTCCACCGATATTTTTTCCAAGAGTCTTAAGCCCGTTCCCCACCCCTAAGGCCTATTTTTAGTGTGCTCAGAGTCACTCCAATCGTTGTTCCAACTGCCAAAACAACAGCTGAGACTTTAAAACCATACTTCTTGAAGATATTTATCAATCTCTCACGGAGTGATAATCTTTCTCCAAGTCTCTCTCTTTCATTCCTAAGGGCATCAATCCGCTCTTGATTTTCAGTTATCCTTTCTCTTTCTTGTTCTCGTATGGTGGGGTTTTCATTTTCATCACCAGAAATTTCTTGATCATCTCGAATGGACTGTTCCTTCTCTTCAATTTATTTATCCTTCTGAGCTATCAAAACTTCTCGCTGTGGACCCAGTGAAGTTTTAATTTGTTTTGGGAGAATAGGATTCAACCTCTGCCTATTTAGGCCCCTTTCTTCAGTAGACAAAGGATCTACCATCTTGCCTTGACCAAACATCTTCACTTGCCACCTTCCTTTCTCACTGTAAGAAACCTCAAGTTCTGAAGCTTTTGCCTCCGGAAAAATACCAGTAAGTGATTCCAATGCAATTCTCATTTAAAGTTCAAACTCGCGAGCCAAAAATATCACCTTCAATGAAAGATGTCTCAGCCATTTTTGAACACTATTCTTGCCCCCTTTTCATTGTCGTCATTGGAATTTCTTCGCCTGAGGGTCCCGGAGTTGAATTCTCATCTGGTTGAAAAGGTGTTGTTGCATCTCCATCATCTTCATCGTCGTCTTCATCATCATGAGTATGCTCTACTAGAGGATCAATATCTCCAAAATCTGTAATTTTTAAAATATCTATTATGTTACGTGCACGAATGACCAACAGATGTCTGCTAATAAAACATCTATAAAAAATAGACATCCGAGTACGATATAAGGCACGCCAAAAAAATGTAACAACAGGCAGTTACCCATTTTAACTATTATTTAATTAGTTTTACACTGCTTAATTTACTTAGGTTAAGATTAAGTTAAGCAGTTCGTAAAGCAGGCTTACAATCCTTTATGCCGTAGAAGTATTCATCGTCTTGATCAACTTCGAATTCCAACTTCCGCCGTCTGAAGACCACAACGCTTGGCTTTCTTGACTCATGGTATTCTTTCCGCGTACACAAAATTTTACGGAGGACTACATAGGGAGCTGTGTATTCTTTATCTTCTTCCCTTCTCGGCTATCGTCTTTTTCTTCTCTTCCTTCTCTCCGGATATGGAAAGGTCATAGCCTCGTCACATCATGGCTTGCACGAGTTGAGCCATCCGGCCACGAGGGCAAGCCCTCGGGCAAATGTTTTTTTGCACTTCTCACAAGCCAGCTTTTATACATATAATTTAGGTATCTATAATGTTCTTTTACTATTTACAGCGCATTACAAGTATTTTTGGAAACTGCTGAGTCACATGAAAGAAGTTTCTGGAATATTACAAACTAAAGACAATTCTAGAAAGGTCTGAGATTGCGTGACAGATTCAGAGAAAATAATTCGGTCCTCGTTACAAGTATTGGTTCAAACGCATTTTGAGATTGTCTTGAAAATCAATGCAATCTCAAAATTCGTCAATTTTGCTTTGATTTTGAAGGAAACAAATGATGCGTCAATCATTTTGCCTTGAAATCATCGTTGTGCTTTTTTAAAGTAAGATTAAAAATTAAAGTAATTTTTTCCGTTGCTCACCATAGAGTCTCCTGTAGCTCAGTGGTTAAAGCATCCGACTAGATCACGGAGGGTCGTGGGTTCAAATCCCATCTGGAAACTCGATTTTTAAAGAATTGTTTATTTCATCTTTACATTTTTCAAAATTGCCTTTAAAACATGATTATTTTGACACATTTTTAGATTGCCTTGTTTTTAAGACTATTTTTGAATTTATCCTTAGAAATGAGGCAATTTTCAAACTGCGTCAGAAACCCCCTTTGAATACTACTTGTGGTTAATTTGCCATTCTCTTTTTATCAAGTGGTCTTATTTTTCAGAAACAAGGCTAAAGGTCGGTGAGCTACACTTGGACAGATTAACACAAAATTAAGTCATAACGAATGATCTTTAATTTCACGTTTTAGAAATGGTTGGCATTCTCATCTCTGCACAAGCCTCTCTTCTCTGAACACAAGTCGGTTTATTTTGCTAATTCTCAGTCGCCACCTGCTGATCACAACCGCGCTTATTGCAAGGTACAGCTGAGCTAAAAAAGTTTGTCCAATACCAATGCATTTTTTCCCATAAAAATATCCTTTTCGTTCTCGCCGTCAAAAGTAGGTCCCAGAACGGGTGGTGTTATTGTCTTTAATTGTGAATTGAACCGTAATGAAAAACATCGTTCTTCAGTAGGTCAGTGTAAAACTGCCACATGGAGTCTTCATTTGAAAATCAGAAGAAAACAAACAAACTAACAGACCTACCAAGAAACAATGCATAACGAGCAGGATTTAAGTTGTCCCTCCTTCGCAAAGTTAAGTTAATTTTGAACTGGATTCGATCTGCTCTTTACATAGGATGTCTCCTTTAATCAGAAGTTCAACAGCACCCCGAATGTGTTTGTTTCTGCAAATCATTCAACCAGTGGTGGAAATCTGCAACCGATACATAATGGGATAACAGCTTGGGTTGAGGTAGCGTCGATTACTCATCATCCTAAAGTGTCAATTTTTTCCCGTTTTCCCCTTTCTTTTTGCCACGGGAAATCTGCTATCTAACTTTGAAGCCACACCTGAGTTTCAGCAGATGTTATTGGTATTGTTCTCTTCAATTTTCTGTTTATTACACTCTTTGCCATTTGTTTCGTTCGCTAGCTCTACGATATGTAATGGAAATTTCCCTCTCATTGTACTGCATTTCATTCCTTTTCAAATAATATTTAGTTGAGATTAACTCTTTTATTTTTGATGTTATTATTTTTCTTTCATTTTTTTGTTTAGTTCATCAATGAGACAGGATTCAGAGTTTGTCTAAAAGAGTTGTACGAGATAAAGTATGACCCACTTTCAGTGTCATACACTGTTTTGTCAGGTGAGAGTATGTTTGGCCCTGAAAGTGCAGAGGGATGTTTATCACAACAGAGGTTATTTTATCTGAAACATATTATTTTAAAAAGTACCTTTGGTTTTAACTGACCACCTAAAGTATCTCTGGATTCCATTGGTTTTCCTTTGCTTTGCCTTTTTGTTCTTGTTTTGGTTTTGCTTTGTTTTCTGCTTTGCTCTGTCCTTAGCCATAGAGAAATCGTACTACCGGTTATGAGCAAACCAACGTATAACTACAGCATATACGGCATAGATCCATACGCGTGTTGACTTTGATGCGGGCGCGTATTGTGCACTTTCATACAGATATATGCCAAACAGGGTGGAGTTATTTCGACGGCTACTGCTACTTCACAAGCCCCGCATGCACACCATGGCTTACCGCTGAGTCTAACTGCTCTGCAATGGGCTCCCAGTTGGTGACAACCAAGAAGAAAATGTTTACGTTCAGCATCGACATAACGGTGGAAGATCTTGGATTGGACTCAATGATCGGAGTGTGGAAGGATCATTTGTTTGGACAAATAAAGAAATAAGCAAATTTAGATTCTGGGCTCCGCAACAACCAAATGACTGGAACAACCAAGACTGCGTGCACACTCTTGGTGCAAAGCATGGGTACGCTTGGAATGACGTGCCATGCAAAAATTGCTTAAATTTTACGTGCTTTACAGGTAATGAATTTATTGTCTCGCAAGTAGTTATTGTTTTTGAATAACACCCTGAGTAGTTATTGAAACTGAGGTGACCTTGATAAATGGAAACATGCTATTTCTTTTTCAATCCAGACTTTTTTCTTTACTTGATGGGTACTTCTAGTTATTGGACGTCCCTAAAGATCTCAGTCCCCAAGCTTTTTAATTTTTTCCTTGCTGTGGTAAGATAATCCCTCCCACCAACAAATACAGATCTTTTCGGCATTTTTTATGATATGGTATAGGGATACACTTAAATTGTTATACGTTGATTGTGGCAGACTTTGACGAATGCTCTACACACACTGACAACTGCGCAGACAACGCAGATTGTACGAATACCGTGGGGTCGTACACCTGTACCTGTAGAGCTGGGTATTCTGGTGATGGAAGAACATGCAATGGTATGACCAACTTTAAACTCTTGAAAGTAGAGAAAGTGTACCATTTAGCCTCTTTTATTTCTTATTGACATGGTTGTACCGTTCCTTGGATGCTTAAAATGTTTTATTTTTGTTATGTTATTCAGTGCTAATTCAATACAAGTATGGATTAACATCCTTAAGTTGGTATTAGATTTACCAATTACCCTTATTCAGACAAGAGATTCTCGAAGAGCTAAAGAGCGAGGTTAGGGGCTTTAACTGTCCTCTTAAATTTACAAAACTCCTGAGGCTATGGCCACCAAACAAGAAAATCATCGTTTATATTCTCTTGCCACCAGATTGATCGCAGTTCCAGTAAATTTTAATTAAAAAGTCTATATACAAAAACTGGGGTTTTGCATGCGATTTGTACCTTTCGTGCATCGTATTACGCAACGAATCACATGGCTGATATATGACAGCCGTATCATAAAACTTCAACTTCCTCCTCAGTACATTTTCCTTCGGTGCCCGAGTAAACGTTATTCATTAGGTTTAATCGTTAATTGAAATAAATAATTTTCCGACTTATGGAGGATAGCAAGTAATCAACGAACAATTTTTTTGATAAGATATTTCAAAAGCCACTTCGGCTCGCTTCTCCGACTCTTTTTGTTGTGGAGTTTCAGGGGGGGGGGGGCTCCATTTGTGGCCTAAGGGGCACCAAAATTTCATCCCTCTGAATGGCATTTTGAAAGTGTTATAAAACTCCATTGGTAAACTGCGCTGCCAAATGAATTTGACCATGGACTCTATTATAAAACAAATTTTACTTCAGAAATGTAAATTTGTTCTCAAGTGACTAGACAGAGAGGGGCAAGGGGCTAAAGTTAGGTCACATTTGAGGTCAAAATCACTAACCAAAGTTGCCATTTTTCGGAAAAACCATCACATCCTTCTTGCATAACTTTCATACCAAATCCTGTATACACTTTAGTGACCCATTTATTATAATAATTGAGATTAACTTGGCTTATTAAGGTTTGTTAAGTTTTTGGCAAAAACTCTCCATGCCCCTCTAAGGCCAAGCATAATAGAATTTTGAGCATAGTTCATGCTATAAATAGACCAACGTCTTGACATAAAGCCTTTATTTGGTATTTGTTCAGTGAAAATGAAACATTAAAGCCAAATCGATGTCATTATCTAGAAATACCTCGTCTCATAGCTTATAATTGCTCTAAGAAGGCCTCTGATCAGCCCTGTAAACACCCAATGGTTTAAGAAGATAAAGGTATTTTTTCCTATGAAAACCTTGCACTAGTCATAGAGCACAAATGTTGACGTTCTTTTCTAGATATTGCAATACTTTTTAAAGGCGATTGAATTTTCTCTGATCTATGTTTGCTAGACCGTATAGCCATACATATTATACTGAAAGCATGCAAAGTCTTCATATTTTATCAGGCCGTTTTTAATTGAAAATAAGGTGACCTTTACCCGGCCGACCCTAACCATTAAGCTCAGAAGAAAATGATTGTTAAAAGATGATCTACGCCTGGCGTTTGAATAGTCTGTGAATAGCTCTCGCAAATACCCATCACTTAGCGAGAAAGAGCATAAGCTTATGTGTGCGTGCCAAAGTGAGCACCGTCCAGGTGACTTGTGATCCACTAGAAATCTTAGGTACTTTAGAACTGAAGAAATGGAACCATCCAAAACAAGAGGGAGTCTACATTCAGTAGAGATGGATGACAAAAAATTATTGTTGCTGTTTAAATTAAATATTCCACACGAGACATGATATGATGCCAACTGGGCCCGCCATTTTGGACGTGAGAGTATTAGGTCTGGACCAAGTTTCCATTCCTCCCACTATTCAAGCGTAAACGTTTGTGTCCTTATCAAGTATTAAACGTATAGCGATAGTAAAATTTCAGGATAATTTTTCGATGGCGCTTTGTTCCCTTGGAAAGGTAATTGATCAATGCGGTGCCGCATTATGGGCTCTGCGTGAAACAGGGATGACTCCTTTGTTGTCTTGCGATAATGACATGACTACTTGATTAAAACACAAGTACAAGGGTTCAGGTGAGTCTGGGGCGAGAGGAAGAGCTGGTGATACCAAAGCTACAAGATACAATTAATAAAAAAATATACGAAAGGGCTCATACATGCCCATAAATGTAGCAAATGGCTTTTTTAGTGCCACTCTCGCTATAGGCAGTCCTCTCAGCTTCCCGTGAAAAAGATTTTCTTAGTTTTTATTTCCTATGAAAAGGGTTTCGGACACATGTTTCAAAATAGTTTGATGGCTTTCCAATTTTCTTCTATATGAAGATTTCAACTATCGCGATCTCTCTGTCAAGGGAAAATTTGCTTAGGTGTTGCATAAGCAAAAAACTCAGTGAACTATAGTCATTGTGCGAGTTTTTTCCGACGTTATAATTGAAGGTGGTGCTAATCGTAAGGCACCGAGTTATGAACCTTTTTTACAGTAAGCAAACTCCTGCGATTGCCACAAGGGATGGTCAACAGACCCGCGTTACTCAAAACTCAGTGAAGGTTGCGTGACTCCTCGACTTTGTCCAGTCCTCTCACTCTCACGTCTAATATGGTGGGTCAGTCGATACAACAACAATCGTATCTCGAGGTGTGGCGTGGCGCGTTTGATATGAACTGCTACACAAAATATTTGTTATCCAGTTCTCCTAACTGTGGATTTCTTATTTACTCCCGGATGATTTGATTTATTCAGCTCTAACGTACTAGAGAAATCGGATGGATCACAAGTCATCTGGACGCTACTCACTACAACCTGTATGCATCACCCTGCTCTTTTACTGATGCCATCGTGCGTATTTACAAGAGCCAGCAAGGCTATCAAAAGTTTAACCATAGATCTTCTGTTAACGGTCGTTTTCATTAAGCTAACTTCATGTTGCGTCAAAAAATGGGCTTGACAAAATATAGAGACTTTGCATGCTTGTGAGTTTAGTCTGTATGGAGATATGAGCTGAAAAAGATAAATCAAAGGAAATTCAAGCATCGTTAACAAATGTTGTCATATCGAGTTCAGAACATCATCTTTTGAGCTCTATGATGGGTACTAGGTTTTCAAAGAAAAAAATCACCTTTATTTTGCTAAACCGTTAGTTGTTTGTAGTGCTAATTAGAGGCCTTCTTAGAGTATTTATATGCTCTGAGACGAGGTATTTCTAGATAATGAGATTGATTTTTCTCACTGATTTTGATAAATGGGTCACCACAGTATATACTGGATTTGGTATGAAAGTTATGCAAGAGGGCAGGTAAATGTTACGGTTTTTCAAAAAATGGCAATTTTGGGTGGTGATATTGACCTCAAATGTGACCTTGCTTTAGCCACAGGCCCCTCTCTCTCTAATCGCTTGAGAACAAAGTTACATTAATGAATTGGCGCAAACTGTTGCGCCAATTCATTAATGTAACTGTCCCTGCCGGTCGTTCATTAATGTAACTGTCGCTGCCTGTCATTCATTAATGTAACTGTCCCTGCCACTGTCCCTGCCTGTCGGCGAAGCTAATAAACTAAGAAGAGTTATGCGATGCCAAAACAACAACAACAACAAAACCAACAACTGCAAAAGAGACTACGGTGGAACCCCGTTAACACCAACGGGCCATGGAAATCTATTCGTGTTGACGAGAGTAAAAGCATACACTCACTTGCACTACACACTCGCGCCATTTTACTCCACCGTATCATAGTAAGTAAGTAAGTAACTTTATTTCTGAGTGGAACATATAGACCAGCCAAAGGAAAAATTCTAATAGGGGACATGTAAGAGAATAATGGTATGGTCAAAGTTCGATTAGTTCAACAATCGAACTCGCCAAAAGAGGTAGTTTCCTTGAACCCCTAACCAAAGATTAAGGTCGATAGCCGGATGTTCTTTTTTGTGTTATTGCCCATTTGACGGCAATGTATGTTTTTTTTTTTTTTTTAACGGCAAATTCTCCCTCAATGCGTCTTTCTTCTGAGCTTCTCAGTAAATGAATACGTTCAAGGTTAAGGGTCACAGTTGATTCAGAGTGCATGCGATATGGACCTTCCCTTCATCGTAATATGTAACGAATCCCGTGAATTGAGGTCTTCAGAAAACTATTATAGCTGAGTAGTTGATACATGACAGCAATATTTCTGAAATTTCAACATTCTCCTTGATACACTTTCATTAAGTGCCTGAGTGGACGCTGTTGTTTTGGTTAAATCGTTAAATTGAAATGAATTGTTTTCTGACCTGAGGTAACAAAATATTAAGTATTCAACGAAATATGTTTTTCGGAAATTGTTATTCCTCAGTTGGTAGTGTTTGCAAATACATGATTAAGACAATTGGGATATCTGGCGATTTGCATTCGTGGCTTACCGATTACATGTCTGCACGTAAATAATTTGTCCAAATATCAGGATATCAGTCCGAGCACAAAACCATCACACATGGAGTTCCCCAAGGCTCAATACTAGGGCCAAAATTATTTTCAATATTTGTAAGCGATCTTCCAGAATCAATAACTAGTGGTGAATTATTTATGTTTGCCGATGATACCACTATTTTTACAATTGGAAACAACATCGACGATATCATCTTAACACTCCAGTCTGTACTAGACCAGCTGTACACCTGGTGTCAATCAAACAGATTAATCGCCAACGAATCGAAATCTGAAGCCCTGATAATTTCTAGCCAGAACTTTATTGGCCCCCTGCCACGCTTGGCCTTTGGTAATAGCTTTATTGAGTACAAAACATCATCTAAATGTCTTGGGGTGACAATTGACAGCAAGCTATCATGGCAGGAGCACATAAAGAACGTTTGTAAGTCATTCAGGAACAAAGTTGCAGTACTGAATCGGATAAAGTTTTTACCGATACCAACCTTAGAAAACATTTATTATAAAACTATTATCCCTAGCGTTTTGTATGGCATTGTAGTCTGGGGGTCTTGTTCTTCAACCTTGATGGATGATATTGATCGAATTCATTTAAGAGCTACTAGAATTATTTACAACCTACCCCATAGCATCCACAGTGATGACATCATGAACGCTCCACACTGGAACTCTATTGTTTCATTTTACATCAGGAGACTTTTAGTTATTACGTACAATATCTATCATGGAAATAGCATTGAGCCTCTAAATGACTTAATAGTGAAATCCGAGACTCCTTATGACTTAAGAAAATCCCTAAAAGTTAAGGTTCATAGACCAAGAACAGAAATGGGAAGATCTTCGTTTAAGCACAGAGCTGCACTATCCTGGAACCTCCTTCCCGAAGACATAAATAACAGTTCAAACTTAACTTCCTTCAAGAGAAAACTCAGGGAAAATAAGAGAATTCTGAAATCTATCAGTTTTGCTAAAGCTTCCTGCAGCGTTTCCTACAAATCTGTTGACTTTAAATACTTTTAACATTTACTCCGTATTGTTATTAATATTTATTTCCTTTAATTGTCATTATTTACATACCATTTTCGGTCTATTCACTAATTAGGTATTTATTAATTGATAGTTTAGTTGATGCAGGTCCACATCAGGACGTAATGTCTTGCCTATCCCTCAACCTGCTTTATTAAATAAACTATGATGATGATGATGATGATGAAATATGTTTTTCGGAAATTGTTATTCCTCAGTTGGTAGTGTTTGCAAATACATGATTAAGAGTTATGCTCGCTTTGATATAGGATTCTGTCATTCCATTCTATTTATTTCTTTTCTTTTCGGTTACTTATTTTAATATGTTGGTGCTTTTAATGTCCGCAGACATTGATGAGTGTACCAGTGGTTCTCACAACTGCCATCAACATGCGTCATGTACCAATACTGTTGGGTCTTACAGTTGCTCTTGTAACAGCCTCTATACAGGAAATGGAAAGACGTGCAGGTATTCTGCCTCAGGTAAAGAGTGTCCTTTGCGAGACGATAAACCAAGAACTAGTTCGATTCACGGCCACACCACTTCACTTGAAGTGACCAATAGATGGAAAATGAACGGGAGAGATAGTTTATTACCATAAACGATAGGTGGTAAAAAAAAAACACAACAACAACAAGAAGAGAGAGGAAGGAGAAGGAAGGAGGGAGGAAAAGAGGAGGGGAGAGACGGGGGCTGGGAAGGAGAGAGAGGGAGGGAGAGAGAGGGAGGGAGGGAGAGGGAGGGAGGGAGAGAGAGGGAGGGAGGGAGAGAGAGGGAGGGAGAGAGAGGGAGGGAGTGAGAGAGAGAGGGAGAGGGTGAGGGAGGGAGAGAGAGAGACGGAGATAAATATATTATAGTGGTAATTGAAGAGCAGTAAATAGTTTAGGGAGCGATGAAACAACTGCTTGGCCGTATTTTTCACAATGAATGATTAAGAAGTAAATAGTAACATAATAATCTAACTAGAGAAAGGTCTAGGCAAAGGACGACGTACCGCTAAGTTTCTCCCGCAATGGAGAAGAAAAATCAAGAGACCCGCCCAGATAAATGTGCTTGCGATTAGCTTGAGAACTGCTTTATCCTACATGTCCACAACCTGTACAGAATGGAGATGTTTCCATCCCTTTCCCTTCCTTTGTTGTTGTTGTTGTTGTTTTTTTTTTTTTTTGCAAACAAGAATGCTACACTCCGACTATGGTCAATTTTCCGCTTGGAGACAGTACTCCTTTTTTGTCCTGATGGGACAGGGGCTCAACTTGTATTTTTTTGAACTTCTGCATTTGAGAAAATGAGGATAATATATAGACGATTATAGAATAAGGATTGTACTCATACATGTTTTAGAGAGAGTATTTTTTAAAGCTTGTTCAATTCAAATGTTTGACCTGATTGGTATAGCAAATCAAGTGACACACCACCGAAGAATTCGCAACCGGCAGTTACCTTAAATGCCGACTTAAACTCTCTTACGGAGTAAGGCTTACAAAATTCAGCTATAAGAGGGATATAAACACTAAACACTAAATAACTTTGAAGGCTTTAGTTCGTTAATGAAACGATAAGATATCTTACAGCTTGAATTCCTGTATCGTAGAGTTGATCAAGCAATAAAGACGGGAGATAAATGAGAGGAGAATAAGAATAGTCGTTGTCCAAGAAAATTTTGTCGTTGCCAAAAGACAGGGAGAATCTTTGTTTGAGTTTTGCCATCTTCAATTTGTTGGCGTGAGTGGCAGACTGGCCTTCATATTCTTCAATAGATTGCTCTTTGCCCTTCCTTAGAATGTCAAAACTTCCAAAGCCTGACAAGTATCACCAGGCGGGTGACCTACAACCATGCCAATCATAATTGTGACAATCGCTTCTATGGCTGGTATCGCTTTCAAGGTTCAGCAGGAACCAGAATGGCCACTTCGTGTCCGCCTACACACAGATGTGACACGTATGCGACCGGTTGGTTAAATGGTGGACACCCATCAGTGTCTGATGGTCAGGTCAATAGACTGGCCTGCTTTCACTGGAAGTCAAACTGCTGCTATTGGTCACATTACATCAAAGTGACAAACTGTGGCGCTTTCTACGTTTATCACATCACTGGTACACCAACTTGTACACTTCGTTACTGCAGCACCTTTTAATACTTATCGTGCTCAAACCTCTATATCACAAAAGTAACAATTAAATGTAAGCCAAAGATCACCGAGCTGATAATAAAACGTATCCCGACTTACTCCTGCATGACTTTACTTCTTCGCAATAAGGAAATAAATGGCTCTTAGAGATACATGGGTGTATTTTTTTCTTCTCGGTTGTTATCAAGGGTCGGGGGGGAAGGTATGAACAAAGTGATAGCGAGACAAAGTCAATGATAAAGATTTTTGACTCTTGTTCACACAAGTGTCATTTTCTTTTTACAAAATTAAAATTGAAAACCACACGGCATCGTGACCTCTTACGGGCAAGTCTTTCTTTTCGGATAGGGGGAAGAGGGTGGAGTCTTCAATACATTTAAGAGGAAAACAACATTTGCACATGGTGTTGAGATCGGTGCGTCGCGAAAAGAGATATATCAGTTGGACAGAGATAATTTTTCTATGGGTAAATTTGACATGTGACTCAACATCTTTCACATGCGCACATGGAAAGCGACTATGATATCAAATGTCGCTCGAGTAAATAGGTTAAGAGCCTTGGTGACTGTTCCGACGTTTCTTTCACACCTTATACGTGACTGTTTTATACATCACGAATCATCGTATATTTATTGCATTGAACTGGTGCTTTTCTTGCCAAAAGTTAGAGAAAAGCCCACTGTTTAAGAGGGGGGGGGGGGGGGGAAGGGAGGAGTTCTTTTGCTGATTATTTCCCCTTAACAATTAGCCCTTTATGATTGGTTTCTGGTCCAGTCTTTACTCAAAAGTCTGGGGATAAATGGATCATAACTTGAGTATCGTCATCAGTGAAAATATCATACTTCCCTTTTTTTTTTCTGAGAACCGCTTCAAATTAGTGCTAGTGTTGCCTTGGATGCTATTTTAACATTAAACGCAAAGAGCGTTTATTGCTCATTTATTGACGGTAAAGGGCTTACATCATGATTGTTTGCGGTATCCTATAATTCCACGGAAAGATTCATGGCATTTCCGAGAACGTTACTCATCAGTGAGTGTGGTTTCTGTTTTCAATATCCCTTAGCTTTGTGCTCGAAGACAAAACTTGCTTTTGAATAGGTGTGGTCCTTGAACACTCTGAAATATTTGCACTGATTTCCTTTGGGCTTCACTGCAGATATTGTGAGAGACACACCATATCTGCCTTTATCTTGCTTGAAGGAAAAAGAGGTGGTGGAATCTTTGTATGTTCTCCTTTTGCCAATGGCACATCTTGAGCAGCAATTTTTTGAATCCCAGCTGTTTTTGCCTTCTCTGTGTTATTGGCTTGTATTCCTGGCTTTATTAACGGTGGTGGTCCATTACTCTTAGTTTTCCTTCCTACTGCAGGAGGTGCTTTTATTTTGTCTTGTACACCCTCTGACATATCAGAACTTGTACTTTCTTCTCCCTCTGATAATTTGCATCTACTTACTGCTGGTGAATTTTCAAGGTGATTTTGAATGTCTGCCACAAACCGTTTCTTCTTGAGCACATTGTTTTGTGCAGCAAGCTTCTTTTTCTTTCTTGGCGTACCTTACAGGAGTGGTGTTTTGTTGTCACCAGACAATTCAAACTTGTCCAAGCTGGGATGATGAAAACTATCTGTACACTCTTATACTTTTTTGTTCTGCAATAATTCCACCATGCCGTCAACTGAGCTCTTGTCAAAAACATGCCCGATACAAGCCTCTTTTTAAGAGCACTGTAGCGACAATAAGTATGTGGAGGCTGCGAGGATGATCTCTTTCCACCCATGCCTCCCTGGCAGTTTTTAAGGTTTCTTTCTCTTTACCAGCATAGTCACTGTTCAGATAGTATTTGTCGTTGACACGTATAAAGTCACTTCCACATAATGGGTAACATGCCACAATTCCATTGTAGTCCTGAGTTCTGCCATACATCCATGTCATGGCATTTAATTACAACCTTCAGGTCAACGCTATGATGTGTATGTAGCTTAATTTTAAATGAAGAAATAAAAAGTTGTTTTCTTTCGATAAATGACTAATTGAGAAAGATTTTTTGAATAAATACAGCCCGAGTATCAAAATTAAAACTTCAACGCTAAATCTCAAACTAATCTGCATATTACACGAGATACATATTTTTCAGGATGAAAACTCTTACAGTCAGCGAAAGGAAAGTTCTCCATCGCCAACTTCTGGGAGCCATAACCCATGGGAAAAAGAGGCAAGCAAAAGAATGGAAAATATATATATTTATTAAAAACTAGATCATTGGATAATGCAATTCAAGACTTTTTATTGGCTTAGCCATTATGGTATATCAGCCAATATACCATAATCTACAAATATGGTAAGCGTACGTGTCAGCTTAAAATTAAAAGGGAGCTAAAAATTTAAGAAAATTTAATAATTTAATTCAACGTTTTTAATAAAACAATTATTCCACTCGCCCTTGTTGGATATGAGATGATTATAGCCAACTCGGCGCTACGCGCCCCGTTGGCTATCTATCATCTCATATCCAACGCGCGCTCGTGGAATAATTGTTAAATATCTATATCTATGAAAAGTCAAATATCACGCCTTTCTTGGTCGACTTTCCGAAAGGTTCCTTAACAGTATTAATTACACTCTGATACTTGATTTCTAAAAATAATAATAACTGAAGTACTTAAAATCTGCAGATCTGAAGCACAAGTTTATCGCTATTGCCTGATTGAGGACAAACTCACCTTAAAAAATAATACTATATAATTCCCAAATTCAAGATTATCCCCTTCCAGATCTGAGGTCAACCAAATGGACTGCTCAACTGTCAGAGAGTTCAATACTAGTTTTATTGCTATTGTAACTGGATATAAATTTTCCTTGGCAAAATACTGCTCTCAGTTTCATGTACATGCCAGGCTAGCTTAGTGTTTGTTCCTCCATCTTGAGAACTGACCGCGCTTTGAATTTTGAATTGGAACGAAACAACAATCGAATTGAATTTCTTATTTTAAAGTGGAAGCCTAGTCAGGAAAAAAACTTAACACAGCTGGTCTTAGGCCTACGAGGAGAACCACAAAATAAAATTGGATAATACACCTCTGAGTTTCTCACGCAGGGAAGGAGGAAAATCAAGAAGCCCTGTCAAATCATGATGCGGGAGATCAAGTTAACCACTCCAAAATAGATCTTTGACCGATCAGGGCGCATGTTATGCCATAAGTTTTTGAAAAAAAGTTAGAACGCCGATGCTATGTTTCTTAGTCTTTTTTGTTTTCGGTTTTTCTTCCTTTTGTAAAGTCAAAGCTATTTACCTAAGAACGCTGTAACTGTTAAAAGTTCAATAGCCATGTAGGGTATCTTTTCCAAGCAGGAACTAATGGGATTGTTGGAAAATTAGTTTAGCGTCAAAAGAGAAGAATTCATGATAGACTTGGTTGAACTTGTATGCTGAAATAAATAGAGGTACATTCTCACTTCTTACTTTGATCTTTGTCAAGATCCATAGTTAAAAACAGAGGTATCCCAATAAGTGTTGAATGCACCAACCACCCGTTCGTGTAAGTGATAAATGAGTACAGATTTCATTCACTAGGAGCTGTTTTCAGTTTACTAGAATTGAGTTGAAAATTGTGAAAATGTATGCGAACGCTTTGTGCAAGGACAACAGATGACCAAATGGGCACGTGATATCCAGCAAAGGAATCATCCCCACACATTCCCTGACACTAAACCTGTAAAATCAGCTATCAATAAAATCAGATAATTCGCTTTCACGTACTTAGTAATTTGGCATTATTCGTACAAGTAAGGAAAGTAAGAGGCGAATGGCTCACCTTTATCCTCCACTGGTGTCGCTGAAATATAATCTACGTATTTGTTTACTATGTTTGTCTTTGGCATGCTGCTTGATTGCTATTTTCTTGATATCTCCGGCCTCGGTAGCAATGCATTTAACTAAAAAATAATAATAACAATAATAATACCCACTAATCAAACTATATCAAAAACAACACGATTTTAAGTCAAAGCAAAGTTTTATCTTGAACCTAGTGCTCTAAATTGCCTCAGTAGACGGGCGTTAAAAGGTTCCCCTGACTGTTCGTTTGCACTCATTTATAAAAGCTTAATGTCTCGCCTAACAACACACAACAATAAACCAATAAAGTTTCAAACAAGGAATTATTAATATGAAATCCAGCGCGTTACCCGCTTACGGCATCTCCCAATTATGAGGTCTACCCAAGAAAGATATTTATTTTATATTTAGTGGGAATCAATTGAGCATAGTCAGAGAGGTTAGGGGTTAGTGGCAAGCAAATAAAATGCTCACGGTACAAACAATAACCGAAGGCAAAGTGTGAAAAGGGATGCGAAATAAACTCCACGAATTCAACTTAACAACTTAATCAGCACATAGAAAACAACATATATCCATACCCTCCCGTTAGCAGATGAAATCCAGCATTTGAAGTAAATTAGGCATCGTAAACTTTCATAAATCATCAAGCAATAAATTATTTTGTGTACACGCAAGTATAACGTATCCACTATGGTTGCTTTACTTGAAAGTAAAAAAAAATACCAAAGAAGTACCAAAACAAAACAAAAACAAACAAACAAACAAACAAATAGATAGATGCTTTATTATCAACGCCTTGCAGTCATAGGCTACATTACGGAATATTTACAAAAACAGATGATAAAAAAGGAAGTATAAAATATTATAACTTCGTCATTAAGAAAGAAGGAAAACTATCTACATCTTAGAAATATGGCTAAAAATAAAACTGTTCTTCAAGCGCTCGGTTTTGCATATGGGGAGAGTGAAATCACTTCTGCGCATCAGTGCGTATCTACAGCTCTTCCTTTGGGGGAGGAGGCTGTGGAGTCTATGGGTGCGGTTACGGACTATCTCGTCAAACAGATTGGTTGAAATTTTTTCTCTCCTCTCGTGAAGTTTCGGTAGGCCAGCTGTTTCTAGTGCTAAACTATATGACAGGTCAGGATAGATGATTCTGAGTGCCCTTCCTTGGATCCGCTCCAAATCTTCGCTGATGTAGTTTGGTAGAGAACGGTGGAGTACAGGACCTGCGTATTCCAAGACAGGCCTAATACATGTCACATAGAATTGCACAAGTTCGCTTGGTGCAACTCCGGATCTCTTGAGTTGTCTCAAAAAGTACAGACGAGAAGAACATTTCTACTTAGTTCAGAGGTGTGCATGTTCTACTTTAAATCGTGGCTAATGGTCACGCCTAGCAAGTTGGCACTGGTGACTAATTCAAGGGGTTTGCCATTTAGGACTAAGGGTTAAAAATCGTAGTTGCTGTTAGAGAATCCAATTCGTAGTTCTTTGCACTTGGCCTCATTCAGTTGGAACCCATCGATACTCTCTTGTCTTGAAAGGTCATCCACAGCTTCTTGGAGTTTGCTCTCACTGCCCTTAGTAACTATTTCGGAACAAGATGTGTCGTCCACGTATTTCCAGAAGTCAGCTGGTATATAATCAGGTATATAATGGAATATCATACGATCGAAAAAACCGTCGCAATATCCATCACAATCATGATTGTGAGGCCCCTAGTGTTCTCTTGCCATATCCTAAATTGACTCCATTTGAATAAAAAAAATTGTCATAACTGAAACAAAATAGAAATATTTCATTTGTCTCATTAAGGTTTTCCTAAAGTACACTTTCTCATAAAATTATAAATAGTGGCCTATATTTTTATGGACAAAGATTGAAACTCCAATGATCTGTTTTTCTCTTTTTTTCTCTTACTAACAATGTTACTTAAGAACGCAAAAACTGTTGAAATTTTCAGTCGCCGTCTAGGGTAGTTTTTCAAGCATGTGCTAATGGGATAGAACATTCGTTTTAAAGGTTAGTTGTGCGTCAGAAAAGAGCTTAGAACTTATCATAGACATCTGATATCAGCAGAGATAAACTCTGACTTCTTACCTTAAAACGGAAGGATCTCATTTAGTGGTGAATTCACCACTACCCTTTCATTCCCTAAACATTTTGTTAAGTTTACCTGGGTTGAGTTGAAAAGCGTGAAAATGTTGACGAACGCTATGTACGAGGGCGACAGAAGACCAAATATTCACGTTATCCATACCAAAGGAATCATCACCACACATGCCCTGACATCAAGCCTATAAAATCATGAAAAATCAAGATAGCTTGCTTTTCTTTTGTTTTAAGTCGGCATTATTCGTACAAGGAAGCAAAGTAAGAGGCGAAAGAGTTACATATGTCTCCCTCAGGTGCCGCTGATAACAATTGAAATTCATATAGCGCAAATTCCATACACATGATCAAATGCGCTTTACATGAAAATAAAGAAAATGTAGGAAAAAAAATTATATATATATGTAAAATTACAATTTTCATAATGAGATAAGAAAGTAATAAGCACTAACCAAGTGAGATAGAATATTAAAAAGCACTACGCTATTGAGATGGAAGATTAAAAGCCCGGGTAAAAAGGTAGGTTTTAAGATTACGTTTAAAACTAGAGAAGGAGAGAAGGCCAGTGACGTTACTTGGTAAGTCATTCCAGAGACGTGCTGCAGCATAGGAGAATGCCCTCGCTCCCAATGTGGGTAACATCTTACCACTTGTGAACTTGAGCAGAAGTTTTTGATTCCACCTTAACTCATAGTTAGTGGGAATTTTAAAGCTAATAAGCTTAAAAATATAGCCGGGTGCCATACCGTGCATTGCCTTAAAACACAA
>NC_142520.1:4722200-4777200 GCF_964205215.1 Stylophora pistillata
AGTTATTATAATTGGTAAAAGAACATCGATAGACTTAACAAGTAAAGGTGTCGGAATTGGATCGAGAGCGCATGATTTCCTGGCCATTCCCATGATGATGTTGTAAACCTCGCTTTGCGTGAGAGGTTCAAAACATCTAAATGACGACGAACATAAATGTGAGTTCTCTGATGGCTGAAATACTAAAGTGATTTTTTCACTGTTTTGGTCTTTCGCTTGCTTCATGGTTGTCATTTCCTTGATAACTCACCCCGGTAGAAATGCGTACAACTGGAAAAAAATTATAATGTGATTAAAAAAAAATTATATGGAGTTAAAGCAAAGTATGCACTTGAGCTAGGTGGTTCGAGCGGAAAAAGTAAAATGACACTTTAAGTTAAACCCTTCTTATCATTCCATCAAGTTTCTCTTACAATTAATCTGTACACATTTCTACACCTTAGTGAAGAGGGAGAGAAGCACTGTAAACGCAAAATGTTTCACCTTGCAACATAAAACAATGCACCGATAAAGTCTGGAATAAGACCTTCCCGGCCTGAAGTCCAGCGAAAGAAATCTTAAGAGCCACTGACCATAAGTATTGAGAATCCGCCGACATTGCAGAGTTTCGTAATTCATTTAATTTTTTCTAAAGGACCCTTTTAATGAATATTTTTCGAAAATTACAACAAAAAGTTCTATCACGCTTTTTTTTTTTGTCCGAGATATCAAATATGTATATGAGCACGATCCTTCGCAGTAAAGCACTATTTGAGCAATAGTGAAAATCAGACCTGAAAAAAATTTCAGGCCTGTACGGGATTCGAACCACTGACCTCTGCGATACTAGTGCAGCGCTCTACCAATTGAGCTAACAAGCCAACTGGGAGCAGGCCATCAAATTAATTCGACATAAACTCGTAGATGATACATCAAACAAAAACAAACATATGCAACATATGTGTGAACTGCGGTTATGAGACGTATATGAGCACGATTCTTCGCAGTAAAGCACTATTTGAGCAATAGTGAAAATCAGACCTGAAAAAAATTTCAGGCCTGTACGGGATTCGAACCACCGACCTCTCCGTACAGGCCTGAAATTTTTTTCAGGTCTGATTTTCACTATTGCTCAAATAGTGCTTTACTGCGAAGAATCGTGCTCATATACGCCTCATAACCGCAGTTCACACATATGTTGCATATGTTTGTTGTTGTTTGATTTATCATCTACGGGTTTATGTCGAATTAATTTGATGGCCTGCTCCCAGTTGGCTTGTTAGCTCAATTGGTAGAGCGCTGCACTAGTATCGCAGAGGTCAGTGGTTCGAATCCCGTACAGGCCTAAATTTTTTTCAGGTCTGATTTTCACTATTCCTCAAATAGTGCTTTACTGCGAAGGATCGTGCTCATATACGTCTCATAACCGCAGTTCACACTTATGTTGCATATGTTTGTTGTTGTTAGATATCAAATAGTTCAAAATACGCCTATATAGACTTTGTCCGCCCACCGTAAAGCAATGAAAGACTAAGCGACCTCGGCAGTTTCCTACGCTACAACGGGATGCAATCCCACTTTTAAACTTTATTTGCTGGAAGATGGTCTTTTTATCTCTTGGAAAATATAAATTTCTTGTTGTTACGTTTGAGTCTGAGTAGGGACCCGTTGAAACAGAGTACCTCTCGTCTTTTTCGCACAGGTAAAATAAAGGTCAACTTCAGTGGCCCATGAAGAGGTCTGCCATATATATTTTCCAGATCATTAATATAGACCACCTGATGATTTATTTTTACATTTGAACTCCTCCGCTGAATAGCTCTCACGACCCATTTAAAGACCGTTAAAAATATCTGGTACGATATATTTACAAATCAAAACATACATGATCTTAAAGGTTCATCTTTGTAGTTTAATTTCTCAAAGTTTCTTCCTTGGCCCGCCATAGGCAAAGCGTCCAGCTTGAAAAGAGTTCGGGGCTAAATGAAAAAAAAAAATGTGATGCGATCCGTTGAACGACTGTCACGCAAGAGGTCATGTGTTTGGTACATTCCTGGCCAAGCTACGTTAATGCAGCGCATTTAATTTTATGTAGTAATATCAGGAATCGAAATCACTTTGTCCCAGTTCAAAATTAGTAGACATTATAAACAAATTATTTATTGATGCCTGAATATAATTACATACACCTTAAAATTACATTTTCATTAGACAGGGAGGAGTGAGAGGAAGCCTAACCTCTTCGTACAAAGTTCACTTTCTTTTCTAGAAATGGAGATATAATCAAAGTACCTTATGGTTTCTTATGAAGGAATAAGGACGATTAGTAGATAAATAAAATAATGAATAGACTAAATGAAACATCTGAGGAAGATTTTCTTTCACGGTGATGAAATCCTAACCATTTCTAATGGATACTCATTGGTGAGCAAGTTTAAGTTTGAAAACAATTTTTTTTTTTTCCTTCTGAGATACCCTAGGTAGCTCCCTTACTCTCAGGAACTGTCTCTTGGATGTGGTTTTGGATTTCTAGACCATCTGACCCTGGTTATATCCGGTACTCACATTCGACATAAAGGATACTTCCCATGAGGATTACTTGAGCTGTTTGTTATATTATTATAATTTGGATCAAATGCAAAGCTATCCGAGCCTCAGCTTCAGAAGGTTATAATAATAATAATAATAATAATAATAATAATAATAATAATAATTCAATATTTATATTGCGCAAATTAACATGTGGATATGATCAAATGCGCATCACAACACTTTTCGGGGAACTTTGGCCGGACTGCATCTGCACTTTACAAACAATCGAAGGAAACGTGTTTGAAGATGCCCCCTCCCCCCAGTTCCCATTAAACAGGCCAGACCACATCACAGTAATCTCGTGAGTGGGTTCTTATCCAGCTCTTCTGAGTCGTTCCAAACTTTCTAAACGAACTTAATATAAGATATACACAGGTCTAGACTGTGGAAAAAGACTACGATGCCGATTCAGATCTCAGGGACTTCAACACCACTTTCACTGTTATTGAGAGGCTGGACATGAATATTTCTCGGAAAAACGATATTCTCATCAGTTTCATTCACTTGCGAGGCTCGCTTAATGCTCGTTCCTTCATCTATAGTTGGGGTGACGCCAGTGATCCTTCTTTTAAAGCGAGATCTAATCTGCAAGGATAAGGTGAAATCAAAACGATTACAAGAGTTTTAAAACTGATCGTGCTTTGAATTGGATCGATATAACCATGGAATTAAATTTCTTATTAGAAAATCGAAGCCTATCTAGAAAGAAATCTGAAAAGAGGTACAAAGAGAGCTAAGAACAACATTGAATAACATACCTCTGAGTTTCTTACGCAGTGAAGGAGAAATATTAAGAAGCCCTGTTAAATCATAAAGTGGGATATCAAGTTAACGCCTGCAGTATAACTTTTTTTATTGCCTGTGTGTAGACTCATAAAGCTTTCATCTACGCCCTCCACCTCGAAGATCTACCGCCACCAACTTCTGAGAAAAAATTTTAATGTCTGGCATCGAGAAAAGTGACTTGAACAAATTCTACCTCCTACCATTCAAAGCCACGAGAGAAATTAAATTGACAATGTTTCAATACAAAATTAATCATCGAATTTTACCAACGAATAGCTTGTTACATAAAATGAAAAAAGTTGCATCGCCCTCCTGTCCCTTTTGTCCATCTGAGCACCAGACCGTCTGGCATTTGTTTATAAACTGTAAGTAAGCAAGTTCTTTTTGGAATAGATTCCAGGAGTGGTACTCAACCTCTAGTAATATGAAACTGTCACTGTCAGAACTGGAGATTATGTTCGGAATTATTCGCTGTCACACCTACTGTTTAGCCCTCAACCATCTCATTATTCTAAAAAGAAGCCCTGTTAAATCATAAAGTGGGATATCAAGTTAACGCCTGCAGTATAACTTTTTTTATTGCCTGTGTGTAGACTCATAAAGCTTTCATCTACGCCCTCCACCCCCAGTTCCCTGAATATTCAATTTCATGGTCAGAAAAATGTCCACATTACTGGTATTAATCACTAGTTCTCTATTTTTACAAGTTGCTTTACACTACGTTTAGCACATGGTAATCTACTAGGCACGACAACATGCGTGACAGTGACACTACTTCTATTGTAAGATCAATAATATAGGATAAATTTTATGAGATGAAGAAAACCATCATCATTGCAGATTCAAGATCGTGAGATTTGTTTTATGATTTAATTTGTTATTTTTAATTCCGGAAAATTAAATATTACTTTTTATTATCATTGTAAAGAGTGATCGGAATTTTTATTTGACAACATTAGAATCCTGATTGCCTGCTTTTTATTTAATTTTTTTTTTCTCGTTAACGTTATTTACTTAAGAATGCTATAACTGTTGAAAGCTTAATAGCCGTAGGGGTTGTATTTTCCAAGCATGTGGTAATGGGATAGAACGTTCGCTTAAAAAGGCAGTCGAGTATCAGAGAGAGCTGAGAATTCATAGTAAACAGTGGTGAACTTGTGCTCTCACATGAGTAGGGTGTATCTCATATGAGTAGAGATAAACTCTGATTACTGACTTCAACTTTGGTGAGATTTATCAAAACAGAAGTAACCCATTTAGCTAACACATATTGGACGGAATTCATTTAAAAAGATTTGTGTTTAGTTTACCTGAGTGGAGTTGAGAAGTGTGAAAATGTAGGCGAACGCTTTGTGCAAGGACAACAAAAGACCAAATAGCCACGTGATCCCCAGCAAAGGAATCATCACCATGCATGCCCTGACACCAACCCTAAAAAATCATGGAGAAAAATAAAGAAGACGATAGGTTGCTTTCATTTTCGTAAGTAGGTATTACTTGTAAAAGGAAGCAAAGAAAAAGGCGAATAGCTCACCGTGATTTATATTCTACTGGCGCCGCTGACATACTCACCTTATTTGTTCACTGTGTTTGTCTTTCGCCTGATGCATGATTGTTATTTCCTTGATAACTCGCCCCAGTAGCATTGCGTTTAACTGAAAAAAAAAACAACAACAACAACAACAACAATATGCACTCATCAAACTAAATCAAAAACAACATGATTTCGAGGTAGAGCTAAGTTTGCACTTAAGGTAAAGGACGTAAAAAGTTTGGCGCTTCCCCCTCCTTATCATTCCACTAAGTTTCTCAGGTTTACCAGAAAAGGCGTTCGTACACATTTATGTACCTGGGTGGAGAGGAAGAAAAGCACTGTACACACAAAATGTCTCGCCTAACAACACAAGACAATCAACCGTTAACGTTTCGAACCAGAGGCCCATTTCTCGAAAGTCCCGGTAACTTAACGGGCCCGTAAAGCTGTTCTGTTTTCATTCAAGATGTCGATTTAAAAACTTTTGAAAATGATACAACAAAACTATTAGCTAAAGAAACAGAAAAGGACTGGTTCGGGTGCCCGAACCTGCTTTTTTGTCCTTTAAATTTTGATTTTAAAACATGGCCTCGGGTCCGTTAAGTTACCGGGACTTTCGAGAAACGGGCCCGTGGACTACTTAACCTGCCGTCCAGCGCGATAACCGCTTTATGCGTCCTCTAACAATGGGGTCTCCCAAAGGAAAACATAAACTTTGCATTTCGCGGAATACTATCGAACATAGTGAATGAAGTTAGAGGTAAGTGGTAAGAAAGAAAACATCGTCGCGATTCTAACTATAACTGAAGACAAAACGTAAAAGCGAATAAACCTTAAAAATTTAACTTACCAACTCAATCAGCAGAACGAAAACAACAAATATCCATATCATCCCGTTAGCAGATGAAATCCAGCAGCTGAAGTAAATTAGGTATCGGAAACTTTGATAAATTATCAATTAATGATTTATTATTGTGTACATGCACGTACACAGTATCCTCTATGCCCGGTTTGCTTCCAAGTAAAAATCACAAGAGAAATAAAATAAAACAAACAAACGAAAAGGCAGAAAACGACGATTCGTGACAGACTCATGGATCAGGAGAAAAAAGTCCTCACTGCTTACAATTTTTCACTGACATAGCTTGTAATCCCCTGTTCGCTTCCTGCTGCAGTGCCCAGCGATATGGAGACGACGAGGGCGGGTAGACCTGTGTATTTGAAACTCGAAGTGATTACAATGTCAAACTACAAGGCTGTGGTGATGATGGTAGTGATGAGGGTGATGAGAATGGTGCAGGTAATTATTCATGTTTTGCTTTTCAAACAATTATCAATGAGAGTATGACAAGTTTTGAATGCATTTTTTACCCCATGAAAATCCATGTGACACCTTCATCTTGTCGTTGATGTTGTAAACTTTTACAACAAATAGGTAAAGATAAATTCCTTCGACAAGCATCCAGCAGAAAGCGGCCATCAGGAGATACTGTACTAAAGCTGCTATTGTAACACAGGCAGACTGCACAGGATAGAAAAAGTGGCATGGACTGAATAAGTTAAGAGCAGGTTACCGTCATAAGGATTAACACAAAGAGACTCCACGTTTTTGATGTAATATCTCACCTTGTTCTCAACAGCACCAATTCCGGTTAGAAAGATAACTTGCCCTGCACCAAGTGAGGTGACTAGACTCACTCGGATCTGAGATAAAGGTCCCTTCATGTCTCTAATCAAAATTAAACAAATGATTTATTAGAGGACTCCTCCATGTCAGCTCTATCCTCATTTTATACAAAGCCATGTTATATACTTTGGGAAACAAAAGATAATTTGACTTGGGTCATATCTCTTTGTGCGTCTAAGGTCATAATAGTTTTTGTTCGGTCTAAAACATCGGCTGGCTTCGGAATGCTTGTGTGGAATTATTTCATATACTTACGTAAGAAGAGCATAACTGATAATTGTTAAAGTGCTTCCAACTAAAGAGATAGACAAGCCCACGTGCGTAAGAATTCTCAGCGCCTTTTCGTCAGTCTTGAAAATACAAAAAACAGAGATTCAATAATCATAACAGAGAAAGGTTACGTACCATGCACCCGGTTTAACACCGACGGAGGGAAAAGCGCCACGCCGATTGTTACGGTATTTTCCAAACCGCCAGAAAGATATAACTCGTACAACTCAACTACTTTATTGACTGACGTAATAACTACGAAGCGATATCGACAACCAGTACAATAACTATCTTTTTCACTTAGCTACGGAGCGATATAAATACTAATACAATCAGTATCCTTATAACTTAGAGCCCTTTACAAATAATATCACTTAAATCTCAGTGTACTACCGCACAACTCACAGTTCTCTTGAAAATCTTTAACAAAATGTCGACGTCCGTAATTCTTTCTCTCACGTAGCCTTCCACACGGCTTTCAATTCCGGTAAACAACTCTGTCCGGCTCTCGCTCCTCTGGGCTCTTCGCAACAGCAGTTATAGCTCACTAAAAGGCCTTCCTCTTTAAGCTAGCGTGACTCCTTATATATCTTTCAGAAAAGTTCTAGAATGTTCTAGAGATCTGTAATATTGCTATTTTTAGAAACATTACACTATGATTACATCATAACAAAAATATGCTGAGTCACGGTTCTAGAAGGTTCTCCTTAAAGTTCTCGCTTAGTCATCATGACTAAATGTTCTAGAAACTTCTTCGTTCTATTTTTAATAATTACGTAACGCAACGCACTCTAGGAAAATATGGGCGCTCTCCATAACACGATACATGGTGCCTTTTGAAATCAATTTATGTATTTTTCGCAATATCCCTACCTTAGTTAAAGTATTACCGCTCGTTCCACTATCAAACTGCATAAGAACTGCGAAGTGAGTTAGATGATTGCAGCTGCACTCGGTGTAAGTTTCGTTCCTAGATTTTAGAAGACACCCTTGCCCTGACCATCTCGAGGGCCTGCAGAAAGCATTTAGAAAAACAGTCGTAAAATTTCCCTTCCCCCTTCCCCACTATTAAAAAAAATAATAAACGAAACAACTGACAGTTCGATCGACCATGTCTTATACGGAGGTCTGAGAAAGAGGAAAATGAGTAAGAAGTGAGCATACTATATGATGTACCACTCACAAAAGCCTCACCTGTATGAAAGATGAGTCCTCAAGAAATTTGATAATTGGAGTGAACGATGTCATTAGTTAATTCAAAGTTATTTACCTGTTCTCGACAGTATTCCAAAACATGCAGCTTCTGTCCAAAGTTGCAGGCTGAAACCGTGAAATTACAATTAGTGTTAAGTAATTCAGCGTCTTGCGGGCCAATAAGGAGGTAGGAGTGCTCCCGCCGCATTTTTTTCAGACCCCACCCCCATTTGTGATACATCTGAAGAGTTGCTTCCTAATATTTCTAGTCTAATTTGCCTCTCTTTGAGAGGCGCCCTAAAAAGAACTAAGGTCTTGAAGTATTAAAAAAACTAACACTAACAATTTGAGGTAAAATAAAGTCCACCATAACAACAACAACAAAAACGACAACAAAAGTTAACCAAAATCAAGACTAAAAAGAGGAAACAATTGGATATATAGAAATAGAAACAACGAAAATGCATACAGAAACACGGATGATACAGGAGAGATGCGTTAAGAGAGAGAAATTGCCAAAGTTTGCTCATATTATCCAGATATACTAAAGCTGTTTAAACTCTTTTAAATAGTTACAAACATGGCTGCAACTGTCTCTTGGTTAAATATAACTTACCTTTAGGTTTTTAAATCTCAACGTGATATTCTTCCTGAGTTTGGTGTTCCTTGGCCATATCGTTGCAGACAAGATAAATGTGTTGATGTTCCTAACCATGATTCCCAATAATTTTGCAAAATGCTTAGATTAAAAAAGCTATTGTGTGCACTTATTTCATCACAAGTCTTGAAACCTCCGTCGAAATTTCTTTATGGACCAAAGTCGACAAAGCGAAGTTTCTTTATGATCCAAAGACGACAAAGCGGAAATCCTTAATTCCTAGTCTATCCTTTTAATATGCATTCAATTTTTTTTTCTATGTATATCATTCAGATGTCAAAAGTCACTCGAAAGACCAACAAATAAACATAAAAACAAGACAAATAAAAGTAGACGAAAAAAAAAGATAAATGTTCTTAAAGACAAAAAGAAAATTGATAAAAATTTATTAAAAGAAAATCAAAACAAAAGCGAAACAGAAATTCAATCTGGGATCGAGCACATTCCTCTAAACTTGCCTGGTGTAGCTTATCTACACACCAAAAGAGAGCTATAAAAACATGAAGATACTATATATAGAACTAGGTTTTAGCAAACCTTCGTTCGCTGAAAGAGGCAGAGTTGGCTTGGTTCGGTTGGAATATTTCATGGAGATCTTTGTAAATGACCGCAAGTGCCACTGATCCTAAGAAGTAATAGTGGAGGCAATTTTAATACTACTGGTCTAATAATAAAAAGAAGGACAAGCAATCACGACTTTAAGACCTTACAAGCCAAGTGGCTAATTCAAATGGTATGCCTTACGTTTGAATAGGAATAAAATATATCGATCTACAAACAAATAAACAAATAATTATAAACAAACAACCAGATTAAAATCTCAGTCATTCAGTTTGAATTTTCCTTCGTACATGAGACCCAGCCCCCTTCTGACCATAGCCCTGATAATCAAAATATAACAAAATCTTCGAACCTGATTGGTTATCACTAGCCTGATTTATGCACTTATAGGACAGTGTATGCTTCATGCTTGTAATTGGGCAATGTAATAGGAAGGTTAAAGGGATACTATGAAAGTAGACAGGACGTGTTATGTGCGCTCGCTGTGGCCGCGCTTTTCGCCGAGTTCAATGTTGTTGTTGCTATTTCTCTTTGTTTGTTTTTCTTCTGAAAACATATTACTTATGTTTAGTTTCTTTTCTTAAATTTGTCATAGATTTTATTAATTGGCAACAGGACTTCGTGTCGTCTAATTCTTTGTTTGATGAAAGCCCGAGTTGGACTACTTTAAAAAAAATGAAAAATATGTAACTCTCCAACCGTTATCCAATCCTGCAGTGGGAAGGCTGAGAGAGTTTTCTCTTTTATCATCCCCAAGTTGGACATCACTCTCATTTTCGTTAAAAACCTTCCTGACCAAAATATCTGATGAAAAAAAAAAAAGTATTTTAAGCGCAGGCCAAAAAAAATAAGGATGCTTTCGTATTAGTCACAAGTTACCGTTCACGAAATATTTAGGCCTAGAAGGTCTGAAAACCATTACTTAGAAGAAGTCAAAGCAAGCACTTTGGAATGATCCCTAGTCAAAGGAGTGTTCTCAATTTGAACTTCGGATAAAGTGTAGGTGATAATTTTTTAATCATAAAACGTGTATTACCGCGGCGGATTCGAAAGTTTTTTTTCTTTAACACACTCTGTTGCGAAATTGTATGGTATTGAAAGACTCCTTAGATACAATCGGTGCGCGATAGGAATTCGTTGGTATGAACAGCCTTAATGGGGGTTTTATACATGTCGCCAACAGGACGCGATGAAAGGTTGATGGAGACAAAGCTTTCAACCAAAGTCAATAGTTTAAAGCAAGTATTGCCCTAGCAGATTTTTCTCAAAAATGCCATGAAAAATGCATGAAATCGGTATCAGAAATCAAGAAAACTCCCAAATCAGCTTTTAACATTTACTCACCTGCATGTTCACTACTGATATAAATCTCAGGTGTGGTTTGATTAAGATGGTGTTGTGAATAATTCCCAATGAACTCCTCTAAATCAGTAACGGAGAGAAGAGCACGCTCCGTCTTTTCTTGATTTATTTTAATTCCAGGAGGGCTTATCACTTCTGTTAGGATGGTGTCGACAAGTGTCTTGCTTGGAAACTGAGAAGGTTAAAAATAAAAAAAAAAGTTTCGAGTAGGAATAAGACGGTGGTTGACGTATGTCATCTAGTAGCCTTACTCGTGAAGGAATAAATAAATGAATGGAATACAAAATCTATGCGAAAGCTCTGTAAAGAGTTAAAGGAACACTAAGAAACATTGGGCGCTAAAAAATGTCACAGAAGAACTAAATGCACGTACTTCGATTGCTGATGTTAGCCTAATGGAAAGAAAATGCGGTTCCCTTGCCCAGCATTGTTTCACTGTAATACTTCCCATATACGACGAGTCTGTTCTATTTGTCATGATGATAGAGAGGTGTCTGCGAGGCCTACTGCATCTCCACATTTTCTTACAGCGCGAGGTCCAACTGAACGACTGTCCGAAACAAGACGCCAACTGCTCACACCAAGATTTACAACATTCCTTGTCAATGGGTGGTTCTGTTTCATTGAAACATATCAGCTTATGCCAGTTCTGACGCCATGGGCCAGTCTTCTGCAGGCACTCCGTACCGTTAAGTGCTGAGTGACTGAGATTTTTGTTATGGATGGAGCAATGACTACCTGCGTTAGAAAAGTGAACATTTAGTGGAAGCATTTAAAAATGTCAACGATGTTCCTCGTTTGCACACATACTGTATTTTATTTCTTTTATAAAATACATTTTTTTGTAGATCATTTTTATTTCCACTCACGTCCTGTTCCATGGACTTTCAGAAACAAATTATAATCGGTAGAGAACCCCAAGAAGTTTCTGATTGCTTTTGTCTTTCTGTTTTTATCGCTTTTCACTCATTATCAGTATTATTGGTCTGTAGAGAAAATCTCAGAGTTATTCGATGTTTAGACCCTCAGTTTTTTCTGACTTCACTTATCTTTTCTTATTAATTTTGTAATTATTATTTTTTTTTCGGGGATGGTGACCCGCTTTAAGATTGAAGTTACAGTGTAAAGTTTATAGGCCAACACCTTCCCCTGTTCTTTTGTTTTTTTTTTTTGTTTGTTTTTTTTTTTGTCTTTTCTTACATCTTTTGAAGGGACAATTACCAGCAATAAAAAATCATTGATTTTCCCGAGTAGTTCGCTTCTTAAGATTTATTTAGCGATAGATGAAACATTCAGGGTTAAGCCTTGACGGCAGAGGTGAACACCTCAGACAATGTCGATCTCTTAAAATGTCCTATTCCCTTTTTCCTACGAAGAAATTACAAACCTTGTGCTGAAATTAGCATGATCTTAGTCGCTGTGGGAGAGATGAAACCAGACAAAATGTAAATCACCAGTCATAAATAATAACTCCCTAATTCATAACCATGACGAGGCAAGGGGGTTGGAGTGGGGAGAGGAAGGGGGATTTGGCAAAAGAATAAATTGCGAGGCAAGCACTACGATAATAAGATATCCATGGAAATGTGGTCTTAAAACGATCAAATGTTAGAGAGTTTATTTTTCCGATTACGTCATCTCTAGCGGAACATCTACAAAGTTTATCATTACTCCTCATTTATGAAAAAACCTGCCGTCGAAAATTAAAATAAGTAAACCATCATATCTTTTTTTTACCACTAATAAAGGGAAACGTGTCAGTGGAAAATTTGACACACGAAATACCGCCCGTATCAGAAATACACCTTCACGGCGACAGTAAATAGACTGAGGTGTGTCGCCGCCATGAGATTGTTAAGGAGAAAGAAAATTAATTACAACCACTAAAGCGGAGTTCTAGCGACTCATAACATAGTTACCGGTATACTTGAAATATGTAAAACCATTTTTATTTTGTTTTCTGAGCTAACTACTCATTGAAAAGGTTTTTGTCACGGCAGAGCGCTTGTGTCGACAGAGGGGTCTAGAAAATACATCTGTTTGAAAGGAGATCGCCGTTACGTTTTGTCCTCACTCGGGCGACGGACTACGTTTATTGCATAGAGGAAAATTAGGATAACATGGTAGAGATCAATGACCACATATAAAAGAGATTAAACACAGAGCGAATCATACACAAATCGCCGAGAAATTTTAGAAAAACGAGTAAATTAATTTGTTGTGTTCCGGTATAGGTAAATTTTTCTACCTACATGTAATTTACATCTTGTTTGTAATTCGCTTTTACTCATAGTAAAGAGATGACAAAAGGGAACATCCAAAATAGAAAAAAAAGCTCCCATCTTTCCAAATGTCTTTATTTCTTCCTATTTCTTTTTCCTCACCAGATTTTCACGTCTATTAAGTGCGTCAATACAAGCATCAAGAAATTGTGAAAGCATTCTGTAATAATGTCAGAGAGAAAACGTAACAAGAAGTTACTAAAACTGCCTCTAGCTACGCTACACCGAATTGGTTTGATACAAGTACTTACCAAGAACGATCAATAGTCCAAGCAATGGCATTTTTTTGAGAAACTCCGTCCAGGTGAAAGGATTTTCCCTTATATGTAGGGATCCAAGATAATCCGGCGATGACAATATCGACAACCGCAAATTTACCCTAGCGAATTAATATCTCTTATTCAGACTGCTTTACTCGGGGCCCTACAGAGCTGAGATGTAATACAATCGAGAGAGGGTAAAATAAAGAAGGGCCAGTCTCACTGAGCGCGGAGTGAGACACTAAACGGTTAGATTCAATGCTTTGTTTTCACATTATGGCTTGATAACTTAGCTTTTAAGCTCGTAGATCCATTATAACTTCTCCGACGACACATTGACATTAGTACGCGCCTAAACAGGTGGATAATGGATAGAATAATTTCGGTCCGCATCAGATGGCAAAAGCTTTGTAAAAAAAGGAGTATTTTAAGGTTTTATTGAAATTTTGTTTTCGTTTAGCATTTGTATTAGCCTCGTATTCAGTTTCTTCAAGCAACATAAGTGTAAATTTGTGCTTGTTCCTATCGAGTACTTGCTATAGATTAAACACGAAACAGTACAAAGTTGAACAGAAACGATACCTAATATTCAAATTTCACCATTCTATGTTTTTTTTTTTTCAGTTGAAAGCAGTCAGGGCATGCCCTATGTTGACAATCACTATCGCAGTCTGATTGGTTTTTGGAAATAAGTTGACAAACAATTGTCTGTTGCGTTGACGATTATTTTCACTGCTATTATCAGACCATGTTCATAGGAAGCAAAATATGTTGGTCCGGCCGATCCCCGGCCGGACCAACACTCAAGGTCTTAAAACGATTTAGAATAATTTTCTACCTTTCTATAACTTCAAGAAATGGTTAGATATTCTAGTCTTCTCAGATTGGGACGAATAAATGGAGGTCCTGTCTCCTGCAGGGTTGGGGATATAAAGGGATAATCTCCACCAAATTTTAACTTTTGATTAAAATGTAGATCTTTTGCCAAAATAACTACCGGCAGAAGAAAAAGTTCCCTAAAACCTTTCATTTGATTAAAATCCTGGTGTAAAAGCGCGAAATTCACTCAATTCAAAGACCGGAAGTTGAAATGGCTCCTAGTTAAACGCGTGATCAATGACGTAAAAAGGAGAACTGGAAAACATACGAGCGATCGCAATGGAGTCCGACTTTGGTGATTCGAGTTCTTCCTTTTCGGATTCATCGTCAGTGATCGAGAGTGCAGACGCTCAAGGAACTTAAACATATATATGTTCGAATAAAGGCTGATAGTTTCGAAAGAAACTGTTTGGGGCAGCGTGGGTGGGGGTAACGAAATAACTTGGATATATCAACAAAGTTGAAGTGGTAAATTGGCCACCGTAATGATTACAAAAGCTGCCGTTTCGAGCGTTAGCCCTTCGTCGGAGCGAATAAAGAAATTGTGGGTTGTGTGTGCTTTTAAAGGCAGAGAATGGAGCTACGTTATTGGTGGGAACATGGCAACGAGAAAAACAAGAATGTGGAAAGGAATGACAAGGACACATCGAAACCACTCGCTAGACATTTTAATTTGGATATATCAACAAAGTTGAAATGGGAAGTTGGCCACCGTAACGATTAGAAAAGCTAAAGTTTCGAGCGTTAGCCCTTCGTCGGAGCGAAGGGCTAACGCTCGAAACGTCAGCCTTTATAATCGTTACAGTGGCCACTTTACCATTTCAACTTTTTTGATATATCCAAATTATTTCGTTACTCCCACCGACGCAGCCCCAAACAGTTTCTTTCGAAACTATCAGCCGTTAGACATTTTAATTTACCTAATCATTCTAAGCAACATATGGCAATCTGCGATCTTTCCTTACACTTAGGTAGCAGGGAAAGCCGTAAAAATCTTGAACTAAAGCTCATCTTTCAAACCAGCAGTCTAAATCCCACAGGGATCAACGAACGCTTTTCATTCCACTAATTTATTCTTGTTTTTCTCGTAGTGTGCTTTCAAAGGCAGAGAATGGAGCTACGTTATTGGTGGGAACATGGCCGCTCCGACGAAGGGCTAACGCTCGAAACGTCAGCTTTTGTAATCGTTACGGTGGCCAATTTACCATTTCAACGTTGTTGATATATCCAAATTAAAATGTCTAACGAGTTGTTTCGATGTGTCCTTGTCACTGCTTTCCACATTCTCGTTTTTCTCGTTGCCATGTTCCCACCAATAACGTAGCTCCATTCTCTGCCTTTAAAAGCACACACAACCCACAACTCCTCTATTCGCTCCTACGAAGGGCTAATGCTCGAAACGTCAGCTTTTTTAATCATTACGGCGGCCAATTTACCACTTCAACTTTGTTGATATATCCAAGTTATATATGTTTGAGCCTTACGACAGTGAGGCTAGTTCTGACTCCTCGAATGAATCAGATGAGGCGATCCATTCGACCGATTACGAAACAGACTGGTAAGCGATTTCTCTGAGTTACAATTTTCGCCATTTGGCGAAATCTCTTCGTTTCTCACTTCACAAAGTGAAGTGACGTTAGAGTTGAGAAATGCAGCAGTTTTTGGCCCTAAAAATATAGGAAATCAACTTGATTAGACCGGCATTTGTTTTTAACACAATAAAGCTATTCTCTCACATTCGCTGCACGTGTTATGTAAACCTTAAACTTGCGTAATTCCTCGATCTTTTACTTCTTCTTCACCTTATTCCTCTTGATCCGAAATTTCTCGTCACTCTGAACCGGGGTCGACGTAATGAACTCCTTAAGCAAAGTGCGCTGTAGGCCTTTACTGGAACGGACGTCTAACCACCTGCCAAGTTATTTTAGCGTACGATTTGTTTACTTTCTTTGGGGTGGCCAGACTACTGTCACAACAGATTTATATTATTATGTATTTTCAAGTGACTAAATTCGCCTTTAGTGGTACGACTGCTCCAAAATTGCACAGAGATATCTTTTCCTATTTTGGGAGTTTGGGTGTTCACATCTTGAGCTTGCGTGGAGTAAGAACTCTGCCGATGCCAAACTTACTTCTTCGGTACTCTCTTTGGAAAGGGACAGCTGTTCACTTTCTATATGTGCATCGAGGATCTGGAACGTGCACCGGGTATATGAGCTGGGTTAGAAGTTTGAAAGAGCTTTTTGCTTCATTTTTGATTCAATGAATACAGGTTTATATTTCTTTTACAGGTAATACAAACCCTTGCAGCTTCCCGTTTTCTGTACGCCCCACGTAGTTGTTGTCGTTTTTGTTTTGATAATCCCGCGCTTGTGTCACGGACTTGTGAGGATGAGAGTTTTTTTCGTCCTCGAGCCTTTGTTTATTTTTTACAGGCGGATTAATTTTAAAAAATTAAGGGAACAGCATTGTATTTTAGAAAGGGCTTTCACCTTTAAACCCATAGATTTCGCCAGAACCGACTGTACCTCACAAGTAACTGCAGTGAAGTAGTGAATGCTGCACAGACGGCTAGAGTTTGTTGAGTTCACAAAATCGGATCGCGTGTTTTTCACGGCTCTCGTCCATAACTTAGCGAAATCAGGATCGCTAACTGTAGTGGAAAGTCCACCGGCCACACATCGTTGCGGCATTATTGTATTTTTGGGGCGCGTTTTTTTATGATTTAGAAGAAATCCCGTTGCTCTTGTTAAAGAAATCTTAACGGAAGTTCAATGAGTTCTCCCCTCTACATCACTTCCATTGGGAGGCAAAGCCCCTACGATCGAACCGTGCGTTGAGAAAAGTTTTAAATTTAAACGAAAACTGCCAAAGATTTCCTGTTTTTTTTTTCAAAAGAGTTGTTTTATTTAAGTTGTTACCCGTCTTTTCTCAAACATTCATCACTGGCGAGAGGGTATCCCTTTAAATGAAGAGCGTTCATTGATACTAAAACTTGGCGTCTTTTCTTTACTCCTTAGACGTGGGGAAATGAGATAGACTGCCAAATGCTACTTAGAATGATTAGAGAGTTCAAATTGTCTTGCGACTTTGGATGCCCTCTTGCCCCACCTTTGTAATTTACGAAAGTGTTCTCGGAATCGGTCGATTGGTCGTTTTCTTTTTTTTTGTCCCCAATGTATAACCTTTGGCGATGACTACAACTTATACAATATATGACAATGGGAACGATGCATGTCAAGTGATCAATATTCTAAATGGATCGCCTGAGTTTCGATATTTTCTCCATGTTATGAATGAGAGGACAAGGTTTGCGTAGTGCACGCGTGCATTGGAATTTTCCCGGTTCATCATTAATTTGTCTTGAACTTCTGAACAAAATTTTCGTATATTTTTTTTTTTTTTGCCGCGTTACAATAAATTTAATAGTTTCAAAAAAAGAGTATCAGTTTCGGGATAGTTTTGAAGTAATCTATAGCTTTTAAGAGTAATAGATTTAGCTGCATGATTGTGAAGATGAAATGTGAGTGTGAACATTATTCGATCGTTCCTTTCCTTCTGCGACGTTCCTTTCCTTCAGTGACGTTTGTAACGCTAACTAACTGAGAAAGTGAAGGAGGGAGGCGATCCCACTCATGCCTCTCTCCTTTTACTCGATCCGAACCAAGCCTCCCATATCTTTGTAATCCAAGCCAAGCCTCCCTCTTTTTTGGCGACTCGAACTCAAGCCTCCCTCCTTTTTCGCGGTCTAACCTCCTTTATCCGCTTCCTCGCCTTTGAATATTTTACTCCGTTCTACAACCTGAAACTGAACGCCCGGAACATGCTAGGAAGTGATCAATTTTGAGGTCAATCGTCGACTAAGACATGTTTTGCAATTCAACATTCTTCACTTGGTCACGTGGAAGATACCAATTTTCTTATAGGTCTGTTTCTCTCCGGTACATGGATTTTGAGCCTTGGCGGCTCTCTCGACTTTTCACTTACTAAAATCGCTGCATACGTCACGGATAAGTGTGCATTTAGTACGTGGAGTTTATTTTCCAGGGATTTTCCGGTGAAATAAAGGTCTTTTGTAGAACTTTAATCGGTGAAATTTAATTCCATCGTGAGAACTTAACTCAAGATTATCTAATAACATTATTAGACCGCACCGCGAATAAAGGGGTAAAACCGAAAGACAACAACTTCGCGCAGTGAGAACTGCTTCAAACGCCGTCCAGCTACTTTGTATTCTTGTGGTACGCTATTTTCCCTTAAGCAATCTTTTCTCTTGCCTTAGCTTGGGTTGAAGCTTTTCTGGAGTCCTCTTTAAATTTTACAGAATGTACTTAGAATGCTTAGACTTTGCAACAACTATCGAATGAAAGCTGAATTATTGTTGGTTTGACTTCGCGAGCAAAGATTAAAAAGGTTGTCCACGTTGACATCGGCTGCAGGCACGTTGGTGGCTGACCAGACCGATGCGGGAAAGGAATTATAGAAGAATTATATAAGAATTATAGAATTATATAAGAATTATACAATTATATAGGAATTATAGAATTATATAAGAATTACAGAATTATATAAGAATTATAGAATTATATAAGAATTACAGAATTATATAAGAATTATAGAATTATATAAGAATTACAGAATTATAGAAGAATTATAGAAGAATTATAAAATTATAGAAGATACACAAAGTTCCAAACTAAGTGAAAAACTAAGACTCAAATCTCAGAGATTTCACTAGCAGTTTCACTACGTGGTTAAACATTAATTTTCCTTGACAAAATATTGCTGCCAGTTTCATTTACTTGCGGGGCTCGATTACTTCTTCTCCCTTCAACGACAGCTAGGGCGAGATCTTGTCTGTGAGGATAAGTTGATCTCAAAACAGTGACGTGGTTTAATTTGTAGAAAGGAATGATAAACCATACTATTACCATGATGTTCCTTTATCACTTATTATGTCTGCTACGGTCAGCATGTGCGTCGAACCATTGACAGCAAATGTTCATTGCCTCTAGTATTATCAACGAAGCAACACGCTTTGTTTTAAGAGTGGAATTACACTTTTTTTTGTCAGAAATATAATACGTTTTATGATTAAAAAGTGATACAATTTAGACATGCCCATCATAGAGTGAGAACTGACTTAGTAGCCACAAAAGTGATTTATTAAAAAAAGAAAAAAGGAGATAGAAATTGAATACCTTTCCGCTGAGGCCTCCCGCCTTTCGCTGAGGACCTAGGTGGAAACGACAAAGCTTTTAACTTCATATCCACCCAAAGAAAACAAGTCACTAATTTGAAAAAATTTTGAGCAATGCGTAAATGAAAAAGTAAATGCATAAATGATTATATTGCTGAGTACAGAAAACACAAAACTGTTAATGAAGGGTTAGAATAATTAATTCTCATAGGAACAAGGAAACAAAGGAACTATTGGGTGAATAGAGAGACGGGTGGATTTAAGTACATACTATTGACGAAATAATAAACAGATTCATAATGACAACAAAATAAATCTTATACATACCATCCCCTTCTGATATGCCGTTGAATTGCCTTATCTTTATCATGGTGTAAACTTTGTAGAATCGCAAACCCAGGCAGTGTTAACAGTGTTTGACGTCTAAGCTATAGGATTGGCGATTTCCTACGGAGTTCACCATAATAGTTGCAGAAAAATGTTCCGGATTGAGTTTCTGAATGCATTTTTCTTGTCACTCAATGGATTATTTGAGACACAAAGCGAAGTCTCTGCACTACATCAGGACACAAAACCGACGAGGTGGGAAAGGGCATTTAATTTCAAACCAAAGCTGATTGGTTCCGTTTTTAATTAGCTGACAGGTGTCCTTTACCCCTTTGAGTTCCTTCTCTGCATAGTAGGTGGGTAAGAGCGTTAAATTCTAAAGAAAATACTCGACCGTACCCAGTTTCCAACTATAAAATCAATTCTACAGCAGAGGTTTTAACTGTGATAGCCCGCTTTGGGTATTCTTCAGCAAGAGACCACAATTTTTTTTGCTACAGTGAGAATATTTTCTGCGGAAAGTATTCCAAAATGAGACTATAAGTTATAGAACCATCGAATTGATACTGACATAAAATAATAATAATAATAATAATAATAATAATAATAATAATAACAATAAAAACAATAATAAAGATCTTCAACGATTGGCGAGTATACTGTGATGAAATAAATATTTTATCCTGGTATCATATCTACAAGGATAGGGAGGGGGTGGTGGTGGAGATGAACAAGGACAAGTTGGCAAATATAGACAAACAAGATATCGGATAATTTCCCTCTTCTTCCCCATTAAAAAGTAAAAAGAAAAGAAAAAAAAAAGGGAAATGAATAAACGAAACGAATGACATCATAAAACTGGCATCCACTCAGAAGGTTACCCAGTTGTTCTTTCTTACTCACCAGTCATTAGTGTAAGGCTGAAAATTTTCCTTGACATTTCGGTTAAAGATCCCTTCAAACATTTTAAATGTGTAATCGGCCTTTACGTGTCTTTAAGATCATAGTGTCGTTTAACGTTTCGATGTGATGGTGTTAGTCTTTGTTTAGTGGCTTTTGGTTGATAGATCCAGGCTAAATCTTGCAAGAACAAGCTAGACAGCGGTGACCATGTTCGGCGTGAGTTTTTAACAAATCACCCCTTGAGGTTGATGGTAATAAATAGACTAGCTGGGTCCGTATTTACTTCATAAATCGAGACAATACTAAGAAACGATAAGAATACTTACTTCTTGCATGCGAAATTGTCATGGAAACCATTGGGCAGCAGCAGGTGGCAGTTGAGTTAACAAAAAATAATTGCATAAAGCGAACGTGTTAAAAGGTACGAATTTTCACTTAAATCCTTCCTAACACCAACATAATAATTTTCAAATTTACTCTTTTCTTAACATGAAGTAACGGATGCAGATCATAAAGTCACGCCGGTATGTTTCAAAATTTTAAATTCACCTGTAAGTTAGGCACGCTATTTTTCTAATTGCTGGTGTTTTTGCGTTAATGACGTCGCCACGGACATATGAGTAACGAATGGGGACTAAAACAAAACCATGGGTTGCCATCTCAGTTGGTTCCATCATTGAAAAAATTTGCCGAATTTCTTAGTTTGCATAACTGACATAAGGTTGAGCGCGTTTTACTTTTGAAAAGTGCAGATTTTGGAATGAATATTTATAATGTCTGCCTCTGGCCACGATATATTTTCATTCTTTTTTGTTAGCGATCATACCTGATACATCAAAAAACATTTCACCGCAAAAATTTATAAAACAAACACGGGTCTTAACTCGTTCTAAAATTATTGAATTGGTGTTTTACGAATATAGACCTCCTTGACAGATTTACATTTAGTTCATCTGATAACTGGTGTTTGTTACAATGCTTTGTTATTGCCGAAGGATATTAAACAATCAACAACAAAAAAAGCAACAACAAAAGATAAACAACAAAACAACAACAACCAAAAAAAAAAAACAGCAAAAAAAGCAGCAACAACAAAAAAACACCCAAATAAGGTTTTTTCATTTCATTGAAAATGACAATCATTAAGTCAAGGAAAAGACGAAAACGAGAGAGCGAGAAATAAGATGGACTGTCTAATGCGATACCTCTTCTAATAAAGTTATCTAAGACCTGCAAAGCCTTCACCATAAATAAACTCATGCGATGGAAACGAAGCACCTTGGCTCCATGCTTTTAAAGTGGATTCCATAATTTTCATTTGACCAGGAGCGCATGAAGCAGTTTTGAAATATAAAATGGAAATACTTCCCACTTCAATCATACCGAAACATTTCTTCTACTTTACAGGCAAGAAGAGGTCTACCTCCTGTTTCCCGTTTTCTGAATCGTCTGTCGAAATCACAGAATACTATTACTATAGTTTTGAACGAGGAGCAGATATCCTTATGAGGAGAACGACACGCAGTGCTGTTGCAGAGTTCACATCTTTTCTCTGCAAATCATTTTGTTAGTAAGCGAAGACGCCAGTCTCAAGGTAATTTATGTAATGAATCAAACAATCAATAGAGATTAAAATAGTAAGGAAGAGGAAAGAAATACGATTCAATTTTTCGGCGTCTTAAAAAATACTTATAAATTATTTAAAATCCTTGCCTCTACTCGAGGCAGTTGTCATCTCGACGAGTTCCTTACACAAAGTAAGCACCAAATGTTTCTATAGATACTCAGTGTGGTTTCAGCGATTAACGATAAAAGCACCCCTCTGAATTTCATTTGGTAGGTTTGACTGCAACTCATTTTGAATATTGCATACAGTCAACAGAAGAAAATTTAGTAAGAGTACAGGAAAGTTGAAAACTTATGAACAGTAAAATACAGTAGTATTGTAACAAGTAGAGGTTTTAATCACTGAACTAGTGTCACTCCCGACTCCACTGGAAGTCCAAGGTTTTGCCGGTCACATGACTCTTGGCTGGAATCGCCATGTGCTTGGGTTTGCGGATGTTTTGTTTAGTTTTTTTGTCCATTGAAGAGAGTTTTAAAAAGGGCCTTATTGTTTATTTTCGTTGGCTTAAGCGAACGGTTCGGTGAAATAATATTTTATTATTATTTTATTTTTTTTTGTGGTTCAGGCAGGTATTTGGAGTTTGATGCCTTCTTTGTTTGTACATGATTTTCAGACAACCTTTCGCTTTCACTCTCACTAACCGAGGCCGTGCGATTAATGTATGAGCTTTAGTTTTCGACGTTCGTTTGAGATAAATAAAAACAGTACTACGGTCCAACAACTAGGTTTATCTTTCGTTCTTTTTGTCCTTAAGTGAGCTTCATCAACCTAAAAAATAATTTACAAAATAATAATCTGAAATTAATAAGGATCGGAGTTAAATAAGTGTTTGCTCGTGTTTCCTTTATGTAACACTCGACCTTAGTTCCTGTAGCCACGAGCTTCACGGTCCAAACTTGTATTTTTGCGGAGTTGTCGATTTCTGTGGACGCTAATTTTGAATTAATTAGCGTTATTCCGCACACGTGAAACATGTTTCTGAAATAGCAAAATTTCACCAACATTTGGTTCGCGGTTTAGTTAAAGACTTATATTTAAACAACGATCTCTTACGTGAAGTAATTACAGCCTCTATTTCAGCGAAACGGAAAGAGAGAAGCCCTGAGATACGCTTTGTAAACAATCATTACCAAGATGTGTTGAATATCCTGCCAAGTTATATCGCTAATATACAGATTTAGCCAAGCCTAAAAGCGGAACTCCCAATAAGTGAAGATTTTGCAATAAAATTTCTTTACATATATCACAAATTTTTAGCCAAAAATTAATTCCGTATAGATTAAACCCATTGACACTTACGTGTAACACGTGCCTGTGAAAAGTCAAAATTTTGAAGAAACCAAGAAAGCAAACACAATCCGCAGTAAATTTTTAAAAATCATCTTTTCCAAAAAAGCAAGCTCCAGTGAAAGAAGACTAATTAACAAACTTATTTCCGACAAAAAAAGCGTTAGGGGCACTTTACGTTTTAACTAAAAAATCAAGATGAAAGATAAATATTTTCGCATGTGTGCAAATAATTCAAACTGGAACATCAACATGAAAGATAAAATCGATAAATATTTTCGCAGGTGTGCCTATTTCGAACTAGAATATGCGAATATGTCCGTGAGTGAAGAGATCTCAAGTTCCATGGAATTTATCAATCGAAAGCAAGACTAAAATGGCCAAGAAATATTTTGGGACGACATATTTATTCAAAACAGTTTTTGATTTGCTCTAAGCGAAAAACGTACGAATTTCTTGTGTGTACAAAGCCCACGCGGTAAAATTCATCATGCTTAGATCGTTGACTTGCCTTCAAGGCCAGAAATTGCGCAGCGTTATGTTGAAAGTTCTCTAAAAACCTCGATTTGACGATTTGACGCAAAATCTTCTATTAAACAATACTTTTTGAACACATGGTTACTCGAACATAATATTTACTGGGCCATCGAATCGTCAAATTGTCGCTAGGCCCTGCTTGAAGTCCGAAAGTTCGTTTTTCACTTTACGTCCATAATTCGCATAGTCCTGAGAATCGTTGACTCGACGTCTTATTCTGACACCTTTAAGACCTTGATATCCATTCTTCTCTAAGCAGAGTATTCTATAGCATTGTTACTTTACATTCTGAGTTCTAACTTGATCGCAACTTTGCAGTTTTGAACTTTTTACTTCTCGTAACTTGACTCGTTCAAACTTCTCGTAACTTGACTCGCTCAAACCTCTCGTAACTTGACTCGCTCGAACTTCTCGTAACTTGACTCGCTCAAACTTCTCGTAACTTGACTCGCTCAAACTTCTCGTAACTTGACTCACTCAAACTTCTCGTAACTTGACTCGCTCAGACTTCTTTTTGAATCAGTTGCTATCTCTTCTTCCTTTAGCTCACAGTCTGGTAGATTCTTTGCACACCCGTTCCCCAGCAAATGGTTTTCTACTGTGAAGTGAAACGATTTCCCTGAATGAATTTGTCAGAAATGATATCGTGCCTAATGTCCGTTACCTCAAGTTTTTCCACGCTCTTCGTTCCTAGCTCACAAACCTTCACCTCACTTTCGCTTAACCGTGCCCAAAGCCTTCATTATATACGCAAGGTGCGAGAAAAAGGGGAAGAAAACTATTGAATATATAGAAAAAAGGTTTAATACACAAGTAAAGAATGCGAATTACATAATAGATACAAATACCACACACTAGACATATCCTAAGGCCATCCACAGACTAGGGATTTAGTTGTCGACAACTATTTGTGATCGACCTTTAAAAATTATCGACAACAATAAAGCGTAGTCTGTGGCGCACGTTGTCGACAACTAAACCGCAAATTATTAGTTGTCGACGGCCTCATTTTTAAGCGTCTTTCTAGTGTGTGAAAACTTTTGTTTTAGTTATCGACTACTTTTAGATCTCCGCGCTATTGTGTTAGCGGCTTTCCCCGCCGGCTTAAAACATGGAGGATTGCAGAAGTAAAATACTTGGTAAAGAAAACATTATTTTTACCTTCCTTCTCCACATCCCGTTCTTGGAGGTAGAAACGACACTAACGATGTCATTATTACGGCAGCTTGTCCCCAACAATAAGTTCTGATGCAGGATATTTTATCCAAAACGACTGAAGGCAGATTTGGCGCAAAGTTCGTTCGAGGGACTTTTGGCTAGCGTTCGTAGAAACTGGAATGACAGCGATTTTATCACCAATTTGCGAGTAGACAGCGGTACGTTTCTTGTTATTGTTGACTGACCCCTTCTATTCACCGAGAAACGACAAGAATGAGGCAGTCCATTGATGTCCATGAAAGAGTTGCTATGGCGTTATGGCGCTATGGAGCATGCGCAGTAAGCTCTTGGTACCCAACCTCGCGCGTATCGGTTGCTAAATCCGCATTTGAGCGCCAGTGTGTAGAATCCTTTATCGGACTTATTTAGTTGCCGATAACTTTTAGTGGTCGATTACAAATGGCTGTCGACAACTAAAATCCCTAGTCTGTGGAGGGCCTAAGAGAGTAAAAGGATGGATTACATAATCCTAAGTTAATTATTTTCAATGCTTCCATGACAAGGTGGCGATGGACAAGCACGCTGGTGTCTATTATAGAAACCGGCGCTATGGCCACAAATCACAGACAATGTACTTACAAACCAACTTAAGGTTTGACTTTAGTTTTAAAAGTTTTTTCGGAGAGTGTGAAGATTGGTTGCGCGACTAAACGGAAACTCGTTACGATTTCCTGGTAAACGGAGATCTACTTCGAGCGAGCATATACGGACTTCAAGGATGAGACAGCGTTTTGGTTCCAGAGTAAACTTTATTCGGGCCCCAGTTGTTGAAAGGGCGGTTAATGCTATCCAACGGATAAATCGCTATCCAGCGGATAAGTGTTAGCAAAACGTACTGTGCTATCCACCGGATAGAGATTTTTCCAGTGTATAGCGTTATCCATTCTTCGAACAACCGGGGCCAGAGCTGTAAAATGTAGTTGCTTATGAAATAGTTGGTGTGAGGTGCTATTGTTATCTAAATCGACCATTACTGTGACATTGTTTGGGGTAGCTGTGGGAAAACGCTACGAGACAAACTGCAGAAATTGCAGAATAGAGCAGCCCGTGTGTTGACATTCTCTAACTATGATGCTGATGCAACTGAGCTACTCGAGTTTTTAGGGTGGAAAAATCTTGCACGCCAGCAGGAAATCCATAAAGCCACCATGATGTTTAGATGTCTGCACGGGCTAGCTCCAAGGTATCTATATTCAAAGTTTACGTGGCGTGACTCTGCTTATGACCTCAGGGACTCTGAATATAAGCTTAATGCTCCACTACCGCGCAGTAATTATTACAGAAAAAGCTTTAGCTACAATGGCGCCACATTATGGAACAGTTTACCACTCGATATAAGGAACACAGAGTTTCTGGGGTTATTTAAACGTCAGATCAATGACATTCTTTAAGTCTAAGGCACGGCTCTCACGGAAAACAGCTTTAGTGTTATAGTATGTAGTTTTAATTTCAAATATCTTAGCGTATGTGATATGTATTTTTATAGGCTGATGAATTGATCGTGTCTAAATAAAGATTACAATACAATACCACGTTCGAGACGTGGAAAGGAATGACAAGGACACATCGAAACCAGTCGCTAGACATTTTAATTTAGCTAATCATTCTAAGCAACATATGGCAATCTGCGATCTTTTCTTACACTTAGGTAGCAGGGAAAGCCGTAAAAATCTTGAACAAAAGCTCATCTTTTAAAGCGGCAGTCTAAATCCCACAGGGATCAACGAACGCTTTTCATTCCACTAATTTATTCTTGTTTTTCTCGTTGCCATGTTCCCACCAATAACGTAGCTCCATTCTCTGCCTTGAAAAGCGCACACAACCCATAATTCCTCTATTCACTCCGACGAAGGGCTAACACTCGAAACGTCAGCTTTTGTAATCGTTACGGTGGCCAATTTACCACTTCAACTTTGCTGATATATCCAAATCAAAACAAAAAAAAATCGTTTAAGCCAGAACAGGCTCTGACCTGCATCGTGTCTAAATAAAGATTACAATACAATATAATACAATACCACGTTCGAGACGGCAGTCTAAATCCCACAGGTGCCAGACGCGGAAAGGAATGACAAGGACACACCGAAACCAGTCGCTAGACATTTTAATTTAGCTAATCATTCTAAGCAACATATGGCAATCTGCGATCTTTCCTTACAGTTAGGTAGCACGGAAAGCCGTAAAAATCTTGAACAAAAGCTCGTCTTTCAAACCGAAAGTCTAAACCCCAGAGGGATCAACGAACACTTTTCATTCCACTAATTTATTCTTGTTTTTCTCGTTGCCATGTCCCCACCAATAACGTAGCTCCATTCTCTGCCTTGAAAAGCGCACACAACCCATAATTCCTTTATTCGTTCGTTCGACGAAGGGCTAACACTCGAAACGTCAGCTTTTGTAATCGTTACGGTGGCCAAATCCAAATTAAAACAAAACAAAAAAATCGTTTAAGCCAGAACAGTCTCTGACCTGCATGACTTGATTTCCCCCCGTTGCATTTATCCTAGTCAAGATTTTGCGCGTTAGCTATTTCCCTAATTTTAGAATTCCGCATTCTTCCGATCTTGTATTCGTAGAGAAATTAGATTTTTTCAGCTAATGTAAAGTAGTGTTGCTAGCTCGCATAATGAAGGAAACTGTTTTCCACTTACCCAGATCTTCACCAACATCTATAAGGTCAGGAGTTCTTAGGTGCTGCTGTTTTATAGCCTTCCTCCCTATTAAGTCTTCAAAGATAAACGCAGTAAAAAAGGTTTCCCCCAATTTTTGACTCTCTGAAGAATTTGTGCAGTGGGACCATATACTTTGGACTGAGGAAGTTAATTGGTTTTTCGCATCCTTGATGAAAAGTGGTAAAATTAAGTAGATTAGAAGCTAACTCCAGTTACTCAGTTGTTGCTTAATTAAAAGATAAATAGATATAATAAGTGGAGTTCGGAGTTCGGGTTTATGGATATTTCCGTTTGTTGAATTTCAGGAATATTGACATGTTCTGAATACTAGATAAGATTGCTTTTCAGGACGTTGACTAGATGAAGTAACAGACTAAATATAGCGTTTTATAATTCATCTTACGGTATCCCCTCACTGTTGCGTTTGTAACCAACCCATTACTAAGCAGTGGAAAAAAAAAAAAACTATAAGTGATGGTCTTATACATTATAATATCTATAAATATTGCATAGTATTTATAATTATTAGTATATTTTTATCATATACCTGTAGGTCTAAATCCTCAAGACTTATGATAGTAACAGTAATAATAATGATAATAATATATATTAACACTCAGGAAAGTTTTAAAAAGGGCAAAAAAAAAATCATGGTTTTTCCTCTCAGCTACTTTGCAGTCTGGAATTTCTCAGTTAAAGGACAAACTCTTGTTTACATGCGTGGCTTGTTCTGGGCAGTTTAACATAGAGGAAAAATGGTTTTTAAAACTTGTAGTAAACAAAGCGGTGTGGAATCAAAAACGTAACTATATATTAAAAAAAAGGGAAAAATGCTGAAGGATATTGTTGTCATTTTCACTGATTTTCCATCACAATTGGTTTCACTCTGTAATTTCTAAACAAACGACGAGGAACCTCCTCTTACCAGGATGCAGTTGATTATCAAAATAAGTTGAAAGAGATGGATAGATAGATTCTCACAGCAACTCTGAAACGTATGACCTTCCGAGTATAAGAAGTTTATCGGGCAAAGATTTTTGTGTTATTCTTACGGTTCCGATAATGAAACAGCTACACGGCTCTTTATGTCGATCTTTACTGCGAACAAATTCTCGTTGCGAAATAAGGCACTATTCATTCATAATTGCGCTAAATGACCCATTTGCTTTCAATGCCTTGTTTGGCATTTCTCCCATTTCTCTGCTACTCGGTCATTTGTTCAATTATGTAAAGAGGGCACTCTCAGACAGATCCTGCCGTTTAGAGTTAAAACTTACTGTATATTTCTCTTGATATTTGGAGCTCCTCGTAGTTGTTATAAAGCTTCACTCGTATTCCCTAAAATACATTACTACACCTTAAATGCCTCGTTCCTATATTCCCTGAGGAATTAAAGGAGTCCCGTTAACCTACAGGCCCCGACAGTTCACCTTGTTCAACATCCACCAGTCATTTAAATCATTTCTTCTGTTATGTTATTGATTTTAAGGGCCACTGACCATAAACATCGAGAATCCGCCGACAGTTGCAAAACTTCCTAATTCATTTACATAATTTTTTTTCTGATAGAGCTTCTCAGAGTAAACCCAAGACGCACCCACCCCCAAAGCTCCCCGAATTTTATGTGATGATGGCATTATCCAAGATTAAAAAAAACTGCTATTGGCCCTGATGGGTTGCCTTTATGGGTTTGGAGAGACAAATGCACTAGTCTCGCTCCTGTGGAGACTGCCTTGTGGAAAAAGTCCCTCTCTTCTTACTCTTGGCCGACAGCTTGGAAAGAAGCTAACATCAACCCCTTCCCAAAGGTAGACACTCCTGCTCAACATTCGGATTTTCGAGGAATTAATGTAACCCCAGTTATAGCACGTTGTTTTGAAAGAAACGTGTACCATCATTACAGAAAGAAAGTTTTTCAAGGAAAATATGACTGTAGAGGTGTCCCTGTTCGTGTCCAGAGTAAAAACAAAATATAACCGAACTGGCATAGCTTAGTCAGAGCGACTGCAATCGTGGCTAGCTCACCATGGTGATCTCCAGTAGTCGCAGTAAAGAAAGCGTCCAAAATTACATCTAATACGTTTAAGTCTAAATCGTGACCCGTTGAAACAAAGTACTTCGAGTCTCTTTCGCGGAGGTAAAATAAACGTCAACTTCCCTGGCCTCTGAAGAGGTCTGCCATAAATACTTAAAAGTCATTATATGCATCATCTTAAAGTTTTGTCCTTGTACTTTAATTCCTCCAATTCTTCATTTTGGCCCGCAATAAGCGGCACGTCCAGCTTTAAAAGAGTTTGGGCTATTTTGTCAAAAATTTAATGTCATGGCCCCTTTAATGGCCTTTAAAAAGGTCTTGTATGATATATTTTTGCATTTGTCGGCGGATTCTCGATAGTTGCAGTCAGTGGCTCTTGCTCCAACAAGAAATGCCCCTACAAAACAATTATCGTGGAGCTATAATCTTAGCAACAACTTTTGCTCTCCGTTTGTGACACTTTTTCCTTTGTATTTTTCCTTAAGGTCAAATGTGAAGATTATCTTCGTGTGCATGAGAAAAAAATTAGACAACACGCAAATTAGCAAATTAGTTAAGAGGATTTTACGTAAGCAAACAGGCTTTAGTAAGAGGATAACTTTATAGCACGAAACTCGCAAACATTCCTCGAAGCACTACGTTGATCAGGCTTTACATAGAATACAATGTCAGGAAAATTTTCAGAGGTATGTAATCTACTAACATTAATCAGGAATTCCGAAAACTCCGCTGTTTTTTACATAATTAAAAGATTAAGAAAAGTAGATGAAGACTGGTAGGCAATAACATCATGACCTCGCCGTACCTTGGGCAAAGCTTAAGAAAAAGTGATAGAAGAAAGAATTATGGATTAAAACTGATTTTGTGATACGCAACATGCAAACACTCCTAAAACTCTGCGAGCAGTACAGGGAACAAATCGAGATCCATAGGAAATCGAATATCAACAAGACTGGCCAGAGAGTTTTGAGTACTGCGTTATGCGATAAAATGAGGGAGTAAAAGTATCTAGCATCTCGTGACTGGAATAAATCGCAAGGGAGTTAATAGCCTTTGCTTTAAATCAGTTGGGTAAGTCCATGACTTGAACCATCATAATCCTAAAATTCTTTTTTCTATCTTAGAGACACAAATCTCGCATGATATATAGTGGAAAACGTCCAATTACTAGGAGCTTGCCTTTTGTTCGTTAAGAGGATCCCGCTTTATGAAAATATTGCAAATAATTTCCTCTCCTTTCTAACAAGTGAGGTAAAAGATATTGAGGGTGACTCTTAAACTTCAGAGGTGTGGTATATGAAGGTGGGAGGGTGGGTGGGGGGAAAGAAGTAGAAGTGTCCATGTTCGTGTCCAGAGGAAAAAAAGTATATATAACCGAAATGGCATAGCTCAGTCAGGGCGACTGCAATCTTGGCTAGCTCACAATGGTGATCTCCAGTATACGCAGTAAAGCAAGCGTCAGAAAGTAAATCTTCCGCCCTTGGAGTGAACTGAACTTAGAGACTTTTCTGATATTCTTTCCATGGGTCGAGTGGAAGATAACATCAGTCACAGCCGTCGAAATATACGGCGCTGTCATCCCGAGCAATCTTCATCTTCCTGTGACATCGGCCGTCGTTCATTCATAAAAGGCATGCCTCGAGCAGTTTGTTAATCAACTATTACGTGAAAAGAAAAACTTTTGTGTTTTTGAGTCACAATTGGGCCGGATTTGACTGCACATTCATCTTTCAGATTTCGTTTTAAAAGTCAAGTAGCGGCTAGAGCACTCAAGAGGTAGAGGGAAACACTCTACTATTTCTCGTGTTTTCCCCTACACTTTCGTGCTCTTAACAACAGAGCAGAGCGCAGTCAACACTTCTCTACTTGTTAAAAAAGTACCAACACTGCCACTTATGGATCAAAATGAAATGGCAAGGGCTGTCGATAGTTTCCCCCTCACCCCCTCCCCTCCTATTTCCCCCCTCCTTAACTGCGATCAACGTATTAAATTTGATTCTTTAGTATTCCGTGATTAAACTTGCCCTCACGAAATGGACATGTCCTTGCAGTCAAAGATGATTGACATAAGGATCTTTATGAGAGTATATACTTTCCAGCGGGAAATACACTTCTCATTCTGAGCAAGATGTTGCGCGAGCGCCAAAGTTCAGGCGACTTGCACTTCGCTTTCTTCGTTCTTATCTTAATTGCTCCAGCAAGTAAAGGTATGTTGATATGTTTTTCCTTTATAAAGCCACAGTAAAGCGAACATTGAATTACTGACGTTAAATGACTTGTTTATGGCGATAAAAACGTGGGTTAAATGGAGGACAAAGAGAAAGACAAATGGGGGAGGGGCGCAAGGAGAAGGAATGGAACAATCAACTGGATCAAAAAATAGGGTGTACTTCATAATTCTCGTACAACTGCAATGAGCAAGGTGTATAATTTCAAAGCTTTTGTATTTGATTTATTTCGTAACAGCTCTCGGTTTCAAGGCCGGAAAGGAGAACATCACCACCGCCATACCAGGTCTGTTTGCTTGTAAGAAGATCTCATTCCAGTATCTTTTCTCTGATGGACAGCAGGTAAAGGTCTTTGCCTCCGTTGGCCACACAGAGAGGAGCCAAAATCCTAGAAATGGAGCTGCAGTCTGGGTTGAAGATGTTACGAAGAGTGGATTTACAGCCTGTGTGGTGGAGTTTGGAGACAGCTCGAACGGTACTAAAGAAGTGGACTGGATTGCTGTTCAGACAGCACCTTACGGATCCCAAATAGGCACCAAGTCGCTGAGTTCTTGGACAACTGGTACGGAATGTGAGAGGATCGATTTCAAACAGGTTAGATGTGTGCTAATTAGCACCTTATAGGCGCTGATGATTAAACAGGGTATGCCATTAAATGATGAAGATTGAATGCAAAAGTCTGTGATAGGAAAAGGGATCCGACCTTGCCAACGCGTGCTTTCGACAACAAAGACACTTAACCTTTTATTAAACCCCCAGAATAACACGTTTCACAATCTTTTTAAACACCCTAAAGTTGCACCTAATCCTTCGACATTTATTATCAATGATATGGGCTTTTCCCCTGTTTGATCTCGGCGTTTTTTTATCTTATAGTCTCACAGTACCCTCTTTAGTTCATAATTGATAATTCATAATTCGAAGGTGTAGTCTGATCGTCTGGGTGAGTGTAGTCCTGAGATGGACTCTTGTCGGTGATAGTGACTGACGTTTCGACAACCTGAGTGGAAGTCATCATCAGACTTCCGCACAGGTTGTCGAAACGTCAGTCAGTACCACCGACAACAGACCTTCTCGGGACTACACTCACCCGAACGATCAGACTACACCTTCACATATTACCCCCGGGTTCAAGCCATTTACTGAATTCATAATTTGTTACCATTATTAATAGTATCATTCGTAGGGTTGTTTCCAATAAAGGTTTAAATGTGGTTCATTGTATTTCTCACACTCCTTAATTAAGGGTATCGGCATAGTCTCAAAATGCATTGGATAAAAACTTGTCAACTTATGTTTCAGCGTTTTCTATCTCCTCCAACTATTTTTGTGACTGCCAATCACGGTGTTATCAACAGAACTCAGGATGCCATGGCCTTGTGGGTCGAGGAATTGAAAGCAAACAGCTTTAAGATTTGCTTGAGGGAAGCCAAGATTTTCGATGGTCCACACAAGAACCTAAAAGTAGTAAGTGACCGCGAGTTTTAAAAGGTGCTGTCCACTGGAAATGTATTGAAATTTATTGGACGAGATGAGAAACACTTAGTTGAGCTTAATTCTGAAAGAAAAATCTATCATCGACAGAAAAACGCTTAAATACTCTATGTTTGTCAGAGTAACTATGGAAGCTTTTATTTGATCGACAGAATTGGATAGCTTTCAACAACATCAGCGTCGACAACTTTACCTTCATCAACAGTTTGTTATTTTCCAGTACAAACTCGCCATCTCCGCAGCATAATTACGCCTTTTGTCAAGTAAGTAATATAATTTTTATTTCTATCTTTTGTTCCTTCTTTTATCGTTTCACTTTTTTTAAAAGTTTTGTCTCCGTTTGACCTGCAATCGGCATAAAGTTTAGTACCCTCGATTTCTCTTCTCCCCTTCTGTTTTCCTCTTTTATATTCCTCATATACTTAGGCCCCCCCCCCCCTCCTGCCACCAGGACATTGTGGCCTTAGAGCAGTTCTACTGCTGTTCACACTTCACTCTAACTCTTGAGGAACTACTCGTTATTTACTTATTCTTTTTTCTTGAATTTAGACTATAAACTTTACTGAGCCCTTCTACGCTCCACCGGTTGTTTTGGTGACTGCAAAGCGAAACACTAGAATGAACAATTCTCTTCAATCCGGCTCCCAATGCAATGCTGTCACTACCTGGGTGGAGGTTAGTAATGTGTTCTAATATTGGTTTAGCTCCTCGATGAAAAAAATGGGACTATTAGCTATGTTACTATATTAAAATTATTTCTTCTTATTTTTGTTTTCATTTAGCACACATCTAAAACTGAAGCTCAGATTTGTGTCAAAACATTTAACAGCGATTCCAACAGTAAGGATGCCATTACCGTGGATTACATGGTGACTGGTGGTGAGCAAAGAAATTCATGACTATTTTTGTGTCAATTTGAGAAAGGCTAAATTTTCATTGTTCCTGCAAAGTGACATACCTTTACAACTTTGTAGTTCGTCAGTCAAAATGTAACTTCGTAGAGCGTGGTTGTCATTTTCAACTTAGGGCTTTGTCATCCTATTTTTAGATGCAACTTTTGGATGTCTTTTCTAAATTAACCACCTTCTATAAGCATTTGAAAAGTGAGATAAGAGTTGCAAATAAATTATCTATTAAATAAATTAATAATATTAAATAATAATATTAAATATAATATTAATAATATTAAATAAATTAATATTAAAGTAATATAAAGTAGTATAGTATTATAAAGTAATATTAAATAAATTAATATTACGATGGTAAACTTGTTAACTTGCCGGCATCTTCTTTCACGTTTCCTCGTTTTTCTCGCAGACTTGGACCCTTGCATTGACGTCGTTTGCCATTATCACTGTCTGTGCAAAGCATTTGGGCCCTATGATGCTAGATGCGTTTCTGTGGAGAGCTGTCCATCATACCAAGAACCTATCTGCTCATCAAACGGCTCAACATACGATAACGAGTGTCTGTTTCGGCAGGAAATGTGTGTCCTTCGACTTAACTACACCGTACAGCACCCTGGTAGCTGTGAAGGTTAGTTACATTTGAGTAAAATCTTTGCCTTCAACGGTTTCTTTTCTCGGTAAATCCGTTTGTAGACACCTGAATAGATGACGGTGATAGTGTCAATGAAAATGTCAATGTCAGTGGTACTGGCAGCATTGGTGTTCCACGTAGATCTAACTGCTGGTAGTAATGGTGGTCATTTCGACTGGTGTGTGGGTGTCGGAAATGGTGGCTGTCAGAAGTCAGTGCGGCAGAAGCAGTGTTAGAGCCGGGAGAAGTGACATTGTCCTCGTCTTCATACTGGTATCCAATGCAGGGTAATTTTTAGAAATAACTACTTTATTTTGTGGTTTCAATCATCTTATTGTTGTTGGTTCTTTGGTAATGACGCTTTGGCTGGTATAAATGGTTTAGAGTTCCATTACAAATTTAAAGTAGAAGACAGACAATTATTCGTAGCCAAATGGTTTTGATTTTTTTTCTAGGATTTCCTTTTCAGCGCGGTCGTCACCACATGCCGCACATCCCATCGCTTGGATATTCTCATTGCGAAGTCATTCGCCTCAGGCCATTTGTGTTCTATCCTGACAAGGCCCTCGAAGTTCAGATCACTGTCAATCATATTGACACTAGTGACAAGTCTTACGTACACGATGCCACTGTGTCCTGGGTTGAAAATGTCAATTACGATAGATTCACCGCATGTGTGATGGCGGCCGGTTACAACGAAAGACACTCAAATGCTAATGTGACAGTTGATTGGATAGCTTACCAAGGGGCACCAGTGGATGGAGTTGCTGACGAAGTACGGTTATCACAATGGTGGACTGGAACGACTTGTAAATCTATCAGTTTTCCCTTGGTTAGTAGACCAAGCTGTGTTATTACTAATGTTTTGAAAAGGAAAAAGAGTTTATTTTCAAATTGGAGCCGTGTTCGCAGTACCGACCTAGCATTATCATTCATAAAACAAATATCATTAAAGAGTTGCTTTTTTACACAGATTAAAGTGTTGACTATAAAAGACTATATTGGAAGTTTTTTAACGTGATTAGTTTTCAGTTTCAGGTCTGCGTATTTTGCTTTTCGAGATTTCAGAGTGAATAAAGGAGATGAACTTGTGTAACTTCAGTGTTTTAGAAGCGAATATGCACTACCTTTTAACAGGGAAAGTTTTCTGTGATGCCATCAGTATTTGTAACGGCTGCTCATCATCACGCTGGACTGAAACGTGACGCTGCAAGTGTTTGGATTGAAGATGTCACACAGTCCTCATTCAAAGTCTGCTTAAGGGAACTTCAGAATTATGCAGGATCTCACGAAGATGTTCACGTTGTAAGTACACATTCCAGTTACTTGCACTCATTATCTCCAAAGAGGTGCACCACTTTTTTTTTCTTTTATGTGTGCGTTTGTGTGTTTTGTTTTTGTTTTGGTTTGTTTGTTTGTTTGTTTTACTTTTGCGTGCTTTATTTATTCTTTGTAAATTGTGGAGTAGTATCAAAAGGGGGTTTCTGACACATTTTGAAAATTGCCTTGATTTTCAGGTAAAATTAAACTTTGTCCTGAAAACAAATCATTCTAAAAATGTGTCAAAACAGCCATGTTTTCCAGTTAATTTTGAAAAAACTACTTTATCTTTAATCTCATTTAAAAAAGTATAACGATGATTTCAAGGCAAAATCATCGACGCATTTTTTCGAAATTGCCTTCAAAATCAAAGCAAGTCTTTCAAATCAAATTGACGAATTTTAAGATTGCATTGAATTTCAAGACAAAAGTGCGTTAGAATCACCAAGAAAAACTAATAAAGACAATATCTCAGAAATATTCCCAAAAACTCATGGAGACTTATGAAGCATTTGGAACATTTTTCAAATCATCGAAATCCTTCAGGAGGTAACTCATTTTTTAGATGGAACAATCTGAAGCTCTTCTCTGACGAACCCTCGCTTTGGTCCGTCTTTCAGATAGGAGAGAACAGGCTCCCTTTCATACACAAATACTTTTTCGATATTGAAGACCTGCAGAGACCATATTGGAACTGTTGCTCGTCTTTGACTACCTTCTAACTCACCAGCAGCATAGAGATATCTCACGTTTTTTGAAGAGTCGAGTCTCTTTTCTTTAAAGCCAACAGGTCTTGAATAAGAAGTTGAACTCTTTGCGTCAACCGCCTTTTCTTTGATTGCGTCAATTAGTTTCTTTCCAGTCAATCTTGTCTCCTCACTATTTAATGCTGAAAAAACTTCTGGAAACCTTTTCACCCATTCTGTTGATCTCTTTTTGTCTTCGAAGTTTATTTCTTGGCCGTATTGGAAAGTAAAAAGGCGCTCACTCAAAGTTCTATTAAATCGCTCAACTATCCCTTGATCTCTATGAACATTTACATTTTCTCTTCTTATTTTCACATCTTGCTTTGCCATCTCTTTAGTCGTTTCACCCATAAATTCACGTCCAGGATCAACCTGAAGAACTTTACGCCATCTCAATGGTAATCTCTTGTAGTTTTTCTGGAAAGCCTTTGAGACCTCAGAAGAATCTTTCGAGGTGAGAGGTTCAGCAGCCTTGAATCTGCTTGCAACTTTGACCACTGTCGATGCATATTTATAGACCTTTCTTCCTCTAGGAAGTCTCTCACGATGAAGGAAAATAAGATCAGCTTGATGAACTGTGTTTGGAGATTCAACGTGAAAAATTCCTCGTGGGATATGCTTTGGGCAGGCAAATAAATCTGCCAGATAGCCTGCTTCATCAGCCAAAGCCTTGCAACACATTCAGAAACTCCAGCTTCCTTTACCAACTTCTTCACTGCATCTAATCCCCTCGAAAATCCTTTCGGGCTATAATAAACTCTTGAAAGTTTTCTTTCCATTTTCTATTGCGATCACAAAAAACGACTTGCTGCCAATCCCAAACCCAAAGCCATTCCTTCGACGTAGATCTTTTCACCTTCTTTGTGTTGTGTGCTCGGCTTGTAGAAGTTAGAAAAACGTGTCTCTTCTATATCAAGATCCTCATTATGTGCCTTGTTGTAAGGCTTTAAAGCGTAATCTGTATGCTTTGTTCGACTGTCAGTGTCTATGAAAAGAAGCTTTGCACAATCTCCACATTTCTGTTTGATCTAGTCATAGTGGAAGTCATACATAAAAGTCTTGCTGATATCAAGAAGAGCCATTCCACAGTAAACTGGCTTGTCAAACCTTATTGATGTTCTCCCCATATGGATTGCAATGAGATTTTCGTCAAATAGTATGCAGTGCTGAAAGTTTGGTTTTGTTTGCTTTCTTTCGATTGTTGACTAACCTCACATCAACTCGATTCCTGATGTTTTCCATTGTTTTTCCAAAGACAGAGTTATTCATCAACTTGAAGAAATCCTTTTCAAATTCGTTCTTTGCACTCACGCGCAGGTTTGTGTTGAGCTCGATATAACTTTTCAGGCAGGGTTCTTCTTCAAATTTGATTCCTCTGTGAATATTTTTCAACCTTAAACCCAACGCAAGGTTTGAGATTCTTGTGATGAATGATATATCTCTCCTTATCATTCAGATTTGGCACAAGTTTCTCGACTAGGGCTCTTCCCGCGCTTTGCGCATTGTTGATCATAACCCTCTCTGGAGCAAGAGGATAATCGTTGTGAAGATCATGAAGCTCTTTTGGATATTCACGATCAACCTCAAGAATGCACGGAATGTTTCTCCACTTTTTAGTCTCTGCTTGTCTCATCCATTTGAAACATCTGACAGGAAGAGGCTTGCACATTGCGCATCCATAATGATTGTTCGCGTCTAGATAAGTCAGATATTTTGATGGCTTTTCTATGTCAAACTTTTCTCCCATGTATTTGTTGTTTGTCCTTGCATAGCGATTTGAGATCATAGAGATTCCTTTACGAATTCCTTTCAAAAACATCACAAGCATGTCTGGATCACTCAGTAGCTCAGGCTCAACGTTTGTCACATTCAATGCTGCAACCTAAGCCAATCCAGGAGCAGTGTAATACCAAGCAGGGTCCAGACTGTAATTCTCAAGACAGACGTTTCTGAACTCCACAAACACAAGATCATGATAATCATCAGAGTCATTTAGCTTTGAATAAAAACTCTCTCTTTTTGGTGGAATTTCTGTTTCTCTGAACTTTTCAATGCTGCTCATGTAATCATATGGATACACACCCTTTCTTGAGACCAACTCGATTTTGTCCTTGAAAACCTCTCTAGTCTTCTTCAGCATCCAAATGATCGCAATTGACAAGGTAGTTGTTCAATGATGATAACCTTTTGTCGAACTTTGACTCCTTCGTTTTTCAATCCATCTCCAAGAGCTTTGCCAAGGCTTTTCGACGTTTAATTTCTCTCAGAAATGTTCTTTACAGATGAATTGTCCTGAGCATCAAGTGAAGAGATTTCTCCAGAGTGACCCAGGTTCTGCCATGAGTTGTAAAGAGAACAGCTCACTAGCCTAATATGTTCACTTCCATTCACGAGAGGTTCTTTGAAGAGAACTGTGAAATCATTTGAATGTGAAATAATTGTCAACACAACCATTTTGATTATAAAACCAATTAAAATTTCGGCTTGGTTAAGAACAGATGAAGCGAAAATAATTGTCGCGAAAAAAAGAACAAAAGCCTTGAATGATTTCAAAGCACAATATCCGAACGCACACCTGAGCAAGTTCAATGTGCAAGTAACATTCTTCAGGGAAAACCAGGGAAAAGCTGAAGTTTACTTGAATTGCTCCAATGGTGCTCAAACGAGCGTCTCAGTATCAATCAGAAAAGACTGGGAGGATGAAATGAAGCGAGCACTTGGAATAGCAGGGTTTCCTATCGAGGTTACTCTGAATTATTCTGCAATTAAGGAGGTTCCAGCAGTTCTAACTCACAAGAGTGCGATAAGTAGCTTCAGTGAAGAGACTAACATATTTATTACCCAAACCAATATTTTAAAGCAAAGTTCAGAGAAATATTCACAAGAATGAAAATTCAACACAGCTCAGGCGCAGAATCAAAGAGATGGCTTGCGGGGCCGACTATGAGCTCCTGGTTTCAACAACTCAACTTTGCAGTGTGGTGCGCTATTTCAGGCTGTGGAATCTCTCATGAACCGTTTGACATGGTTCCAGACCAGATCAAGTCGTTTCTGCGGTTTCAAATTTATATCGCAGTCAGAAGGATTCTTTTAGAGATGGGTGGAATACAGAGTGAATCGGCTCTCCCGGGCGACCCAACGCTCAGTCAGACAAATAATAACTACGACAAGTTATCGTTCAAAAGATTGTGTGCAGAATTTGGAACTTCTTCAAGCACAGACTTTTGTCCTCGGGCAAATGTTTTTTTGCACTTCTCACAAGCCAGCCTTTATACATATACTTTAGGTATCTATAATGTTCTTTTACTATTTACAGCGCATTAGAAGTATTTTTGGAAACTGCTGAGTCACATGAAAAAAGTTTCTGGAATATTACAAACTAAAGGCAATTCTAGAAAGGTCTGGGATTGCGTGACAGATTCAGTGAAAATAATTCGGTCCTCGTTACAAGTATTGGTTCAAATGCATTTTGAGATTGTCTTGAAAATCAATGCAATCTCAAAATTCGTCAATTTTGCTTTGATTTTGAAGGAAACAAATGATGCGTCAATCATTTTGCCTTGAAATCATCGTTGTGCTTTTTTTAAGTAAGATTAAAAATTAAAATAATTTTTTCCGTTGCTCACCATATAGTCTCCTCTAGCTCAGTGGTTAGAGCATCCGACTAGATCACGGAGGGTCGTGGGTTCAAATCCCATCTGGAAACTCGATTTTTAAAGGATTGTTTATTTCATCTTTACATTTTTCAAAATTGCCTTTAAAACATGATTATTTTGACACATTTTTAGATTACCTTGTTTTAAAGGCTATTTTTAAATTTATCCTTAGAAATGAGGCAACTTTCAAAATGCGTCAGAAACCCCCTTTGAATACTACTTGTGGTTAATTTGCCATTCTCTTTTTATCAAGTAGTCTTATTTTTCAGAAACAAGGTCGGTGAGCTACACTTGGACAAATTAACACAAAATTAAGTGATAACGAATGATTTTTAATTTCATATTTTAGAAATGGTTGGCATTCTCATCTCTGCACAAGCCTCTCTTCTCTGAACACAAGTCGGTTTATTTTGCTAATTCTCAGTCGCCACCTGCTGATCACAACCGCGCTTATTGCAAGGTACAGCTGAGCTAAAAAAGTTTGTCCAATACCAATGCATTTTTTCCCATAAAAATATTCTTTTCGTTCTCGCCGTCAAAAGCAGGTCCCAGAACGGATGGTGTTATTGCAAGGTACAGTTGAGCTAAAAAAGTTTGTCCAATACCAATGCATTTTTTCTCATAAAAATATCCTTTTCGTTCTCGCCGTCAAAAGCAGGTCCCAGAACGGGTGGTGTTACTGTCTTTACTTGTGAATTGAACCGTAATGAAAAACATCGTTCTTCAGTAGGTCAGTGTTAAACTGCCACATAGAGTCTTCATTTAAAAATCAGAAGAAAACAAACAAACTAACAGACCTACAAAGAATTAAAGCATAACGAGCAGGATTTAACTTGTCCCTCCTTCGCAAAGTTAAGTTAATTTTGAATTGGATTCGATCTGCTTTTTACATAGGATGTCTCCTTTAATCAGAAGTTCAACAGCACCCCGAATGTGTTTGTTTCTGCAAATCATTCAACCAGTGGTGGAAATCTGCAACCGATACATAATGGGATAACAGCTTGGGTGGAGGTAGTGTCGATTACTCATCATCCTAAAGTGTCAATTTTTTCCCGTTTTCCCCTTTCTTTCTTTTTGCCACGGGAAATCTGCTATCTAACTTTGAAGCCACACCTGAGTTTCAGCAGATGTTATTGGTATTTTTCTCTTCAATTTTCTGTTTATTACACTCTTTGCCATTTGTTTCGTTCGCTAGCTCTACGATATGTAATGGAAATTTCCCTCTCATTGTAGTGCATTTCTTCCCTTTTCAAATACTATTTAATTGAAATTAACTCTTTTATTTTTTATGTTATTATTATTTTCTTTCTTCTTTTTTTGTTTAGTTCATCAATGAGACAGGATTCAGAGTTTGTCTAAAAGAGTTGTACGAGATAAAGTATGACCCACTTTCAGTGTCATACACTGTTTTGTCAGGTGAGAATATGTTTGGACCTGAAAGTGCAGAGGGATGTTTATCACAACAGAGGTTATTTCATCTGAAACATATTATTTTAAAAAGTACCTTTGGTTTTAACTGACCACCTAAAGTATCTCTGGATTCCATTCGTTTTCCTTTGCTTTGCCTTTTTGTTCTTGTTTTGGTTTTGCTTTGTTTTCTGCTTAGCCCTGTCGTTAGCCATAGAGAAACATCCTACCGGTTATGAGCAAACCAACGTATAACTACAGCATCTACGGTATAGATCCATACGCGTGTTGACTTTGATGCGGGCGCGTATTGTGCACTTTCATGCAGATATATGCCAATCAGGGTGGAGTTATTTCGACGGCTACTGCTACTTCACAAGCCGCGCATGCACACCATGGCTCACCGCTGAGTCTAACTGCTCTGCAATGGGCTCCCAGTTGGTGACTCTGCACAACCAAGAAGAAAATGTTTACGTTCAGCATCGACATAACGGTGAAAGATCTTGGATTGGACTCAATGATCGGAGCGTGGAAGGATCATTTGTTTGGACAAATAAAGAAGTAAGCAAATTTAGATTCTGGGCTCCGCAACAACCAAATGACTGGAGCAACCAAGACTGCGTGCACACTCTTGGTGCAAAGCATGGGTACGCTTGGAATGACGTGCCATGCAAAAGTTGCTTCAATTTTACGTGCTTTACAGGTAATGAGTTTATTGTCTTGCAAGTGGTTATTGTTTTTGAATAACACCTTGAGTAGTTATTGAAACTGAGGTGACCTTGATAAGTGGAAAGATGCTATTTCTTTTTCAATCCAGACTTTTTTCTTTATTTGATGGGTAGTTCTAGTTATTGAACGTTCCTAAAGATCTTAGTCGCCAAGCTTTTTAATTTTTTCCTTGCTGTGCTAAGATAATCCCTCCTACCAACAAATACAGATCTCTTCAGCATTTTTTATGATAGCGTATAGGCATAGACTTAAATTTGTTTGATGTTGATTGTGGCAGACTTTGACGAATGCTCCACACACACTGACAACTGCGCAGACAACGCAGATTGTACGAATACCGTGGGGTCGTACACCTGTACCTGTAGAGCTGGGTATTCTGGTGATGGAAGAACATGCAATGGTATGACCAACTTTAAACTCTTGAAAGTAGAGAAAGTGTACCATTTAGCCTCTCTTATTTCTTATTGACATGGTTGTACCGTTCTGTCTCAGCTAAGAGAACCGTCTTCAACTTCTTAACAAATCTAAGCGATCCTTTTAAAAGTTTAAGATATAGACGAGTGTTTGTCAAACTCGCACAGCTTGTGACATTCACGCTGTTCGTAATAATAACCCGGTGCCTTATATGTTGATATGTTTGGTGGCCTCTTCTTTGGTTGTTTTGGATGCCACTCTTTATTCGTTTTTCAGTTGTTGTCCTGAGATTAACCGTTAGCTTTGACAATTACAGAATAAGGATTATTTAGGGTTCACAATCAGCTGAGAGTAGGTAATATTTTTACCTGGAATGGGAGAAAGGAAATAGAAGGATTAATTACAGGTAGAGTTATGTTAGAGTGCTTCATTGAATTTTAACTAGCCTTTATTAAAATTTATGTCACAGATATAGACGAATGTTCCACAAACTCCCACAGCTGTGACGCCAGCGCTATTTGCAGTAATAGTCAAGGGTCCCATAGCTGCGCATGTAAAGCTGGGTATTCGGGGAATGGAAAAACTTGCGTTGGTAAGTAGTCTATTGACGCAAGCGATAGTGAAATAAGCAGCACTTCTTAAGTTGTTCAAGAAAAGACTGAAATGACATGCTCAGTTGTTTCTTGGATGCTTAAAACGTTTTATTTTTCTTATGTTATTCAGTGCTAATTCAATACGAGTATGGATTAACATCCTTAAGTTGGTATTAGATTTACCAATTACCCTTATTCAGACAAGAGATTCTCGAAGAACTGAAGAGCGAGGTTAGGGGCTTTAACTGTCCTCTTAAATTTACAAAACTCCTAAGAAGAAAATAATCATTTATATTCTCTTGCCACCAGATTGATCGCAGTTCCAGTAAATTTTAATTAAAAAGTCTATATACAAAAACTGGGGTTTTGCATGCGATTTGTACCTTTCGTGCATCGTATTACGCAACGAATCACATGATTTCAGATCAGAATCTCGCTCTTTTCGCGCTCCTTTTTTTTTTCCTTCCTTTTTTTGTCTGTACTAAGGTCTGCAAAATCTCTAAAAGGCATTTTGGCTGATATATGTCAGCCGTATCATAAAACTTCAACTTCCTCCTCAGTACATTTTCCTTCGGTGCCCGAGTAAACGTTATTCGTGAGGTTTAATCGTTAATTGAAATAAATAATTTTATGACTTATGGAGGATAGCAAGTAATCAACGAACAATTTTTTGTTTTGTTTTTACGATAAGATATTTCAAAAGCCACTTCGGCTCGCTTCTCTGACTTTTTGTTGTGGAGTTTCATGGGGGTGGGGGGGGGGTTCCATTTGTGGCCTAAGGAACATCAAAAATTCATCCCTCTGAATGGCATTTTGAAAGTGTTATAAAACTCCATTGGTAAACTGCGCTGCCAGATGAATTTGACCATGGACTCTATTATAAAACAGTTTTTACTTCAGAAATGTAAATTAGTTCTCAAGTGACTAGACAGAGAGGGGCAAGGGGCTAAAGTTAGGTCACATTTGAGGTCAAAAACACTAACCAAATTGCCATTTTTGGAAAAACCATCACATCCTTCTTGCATAACTTTCACACCAAATCCTGTATACACCTTAGTGACCCATTTATTAAAATAATTGAGATTAATTTGGCTTATTAAGGTTTGTTAAGTTTTTGACAAAAACTCTCCATGCTCCTCTAAGGCCAAGCATAATGGAATTTTCAGCATAGTTCATGCTATAAATAGACCAACGTCTTGACATAAAGCCTTTATTTTGTATTTGTTGAGTGAAAATGAAACATTAAAGGCAAATCGATGTCATTATCTAAAATACCTCGTCGCATAGCTTATAATTGCTCTAAGAAGGCCTCTGATTAGCCCTGTAAACACCCAATGGTTTAACAAAATAAAGGTAATTTTTTTTCCTATGAAAACCTTGCGCTAGTCATAGAGCACAAATGATGATGTTCTTTTCTAGATGTGGCAATATTTTTTAAAGGCGATTGAATTTTCTCTGATCTATGTTTGTTAGACCATATAGCCATACATATTATACTGAAAGCATGCAAAGTCTTCATATTTTATCAGGCCGTTTTTTAATTGAAAATAAGGTGACCTTAACCCGGCCGACCCTAACCATTAAGCTCAGAAGAAAACGATTGTTAAAAGATGATCTACGCCTGGCGTTTGAATAGTCTGTGAATAGCTCTCGCAAATACCCATCACTTAGCGAGCAAGAGCATAAGCTTATGTGTGCGTGCCACAGTGAGCACCGTCCAGGTGACTTGTGATCCACAAGAAATCTTAGGTACTTTAGAACTGAAGAAATGGAACCATCCAAAACAAGAGGGAGTCTACATTCAGTAGAGATGGATGACAAAAAATTATTGTTGCTGTTTAAATTAAATATTCCACACGAGACATGATGTGATGCCAACAGGGCCCGCCATTTTGGACGTGATAGTATTAGGACTAGACCAAGTTTCCATTCCTCCCACTATTCAAGCGTAAACGTTTGTGTCCTTATCAAGTTTTAAACGTATAGCGATAGTAAGTTCCAGGATAACTTTACGATGGCACTTTGTTCCCTTGGAGGGGTAATTGATTAATGCGGTGCCGCATTATGGGCTCTGCGTGAAACAGGGATGACTCCTTTGTTGTCTTGCGATAATGACATGACTACTTGATTAAAACACAAGTACAAGGGTTCAGGTGAGTCTGGGGCGAGAGGAAGATCGGGTGATACCAAAGCTACAAGTTACAATTAATAAAAAAATATACGAAAGGGCTCATACATGCCCATAAATGTAGCAAATGGCCTTTTAGTGCCACTCTCGCCAAAAGCAGTCCTCTCAACTTCCCGTGAAAAAAATTTTTCTTATTTTTTTTTCCTATGAAAAGGGTTTCGGACACATGTTTCAAAATAGTTTGATGGCTTTCCAATTTTCTTCTATATGAAGATTTCAACTATCGCGATCTCTCTGCCAAGGGAAAATTTGCTAAGGTGTTGCAAAAGCAAAAAACTCAGTGAACTACAGTCATTGTTCGAGTTTTTCCGACGTTATAATTGAAGGTGGTGCTAATCGTAAGGCACCGAGTTACGAACCTTTTTTTACAGTAAGCAAATTCCTGCGATTGCCGCAAGGGATGGTCAACAGACCCGCGTTACTCAAAACTCAGTGAAGGTTGCGTGACTCCTCGACTTTGTCCAGTCCTCTCACTCTCACGTCTAATATGGTGGGTCAGTCAATACAACAACAATCATATCTCGAGGTGTGGCATGGCATGTTTCATATGAACTGCAACACAAAATATTTGTTATCCAGCTCTCCTAACTGTGGATTTCTTATTTACTTCCGGATGATTTGATTTATTCAGCTCTAACGTACTAGAGAAATCGGATGGATCACAAGTCATCTGGACGCTACTCACTACAACCTGTATGGATCGCCCTGCTATTTTACTAATGCCATCGTGCGTATTTACAAGAGCCAGCAAGGCTATCAAACGTTTAACCATAGATCTTCTGTTAACGGTCGTTTTCATTAAGCTAACTTCATATTGCGTCAAAAAATGGGCCTGACAAAATATAGAGACTTCGCATGCTTGCGAGTATAGTCTGTATGGAGATATGAGCTGAAAAAAATATAAATAAAAGGAAATTGAAGCATCTTTAACAAATGTTGTCATATCGAGTTCAGAACATCATCATTTGAGCTCTAAGATGGGTACTAGGTTTTCAAAGAAAAAAATCACCTTTATTTTGATAAACCGTTAGTTGTTTGTAGTGCTAATTACAGGCCTTCTTGGAGTATTTATATGCTCTGAGACGAGGTATTTCTAGATAATGAGATTGATTTTTCTTACTAATTTTGATAAATGGGTCACTGCAGTATATACTGGATTTGGTATGAAAGTTATGCAAGAAGACAGGTGAATGTTATGGTTTTTCAAAAAATGGCAATTTTGGGTGGTGATTTTGACCTCAAATGTGACCTTGCTTTAGCCCCAGGCCCCTCTCTGTCTAATCGCTTGAGAACAAAGTTACATTAATGAATTGGCGCAAGCTGTTGCGGTGTCCCTGCCTGTCGGCGAAGCTAATAAACTAAGAAGAGTTATGCGATGCCAAAACAACAACAACAACAACAACGACAACAACAAAACCAACAACTGCAAAAGAGACTACGGTGGAACCCCGTTAACACCAACGGGCCATGGAGATCTATTCGTGTTGACGAGAGTAAAAGCATACACTCACTTGCACTTCACGCTCGCGCCATTTTACTCCACCGTATCATAGTAAGTAAGTAAGTAACTTTATTTCTGAGTGGAACATATAGACCAGCCAAAGGAAAAATCCTAACAGGAGACATGTAAGAGAATAATGGTATGGTTAAAGTTCGATTAGTTCAACAATCGAACTCGCCAAAATAAGTAGTTTCCATGAACCTCTAACCAAGGATTAAGGTCGATAGCCGCATGTTCTTTTTTGTGTTATTGCCCATTTGACGGAAATGTATGTTTTTTTTTTTTTAACGGCAAATTTTCCCTCAATACGTCTTTCTTCTGAGCTTCTGAGTAAATGAATACGTTCAAGGTTAAGGGTCACAGTTATTTCAGAGTGCATACGATAAGGACGTTTCCTTCATCATAATATGTAACGAATCCCGTGAATTGAGATCTTCAGAAAATTATTATAGCTGAGTAGCTGATACATGACAGCAATATTTCTGAAATTTCAACATTCTCCTTGATACACTTTCATTAAGTGCCTGAGTGGACGCTATTGTTTTGGTTGAATCGTTAAATTGAAATGAATTGTTTTCTGACCTGAGGTAACAAAATATCAAGTCAAACAACAACAAACATATGAATTATATGTATGAACTGCGGTTATGAGACGTATATGAGCACGATCCTTCGCAGTAAAGCACTATTTGAGCAATAGTGAAAATCAGATCTGAAAAAAATTTCAGGCCTTTACGGGAATATCAAGTATTCAACGAATTATGTTTTTCCGAAATTGTCATTCCTCAGTTGGTAGTGTGTGCAAATACATGATCAAGAGTTATGCTCGCTTTGTTATAGGATTCTGTCATTCCATTCTATTTATTTTTTTTTCTTTTCGGTTACTTATTTTAATATGTTGGTGCTTTTAATGTCCGCAGACATTGATGAGTGCACCAGTGGTTCTCACAACTGCCATCAACGTGCGTCATGTACCAATACTGTTGGGTCTTACAGCTGCTCTTGTAACAGCCCCTATACAGGAGATGGAAAGACGTGCAGGCATTCTGCCTCAGGTAAAGAGTGTCCTTTGCGAGACGATAAACCAACAACTAGTTCGATTCACGGCCACACCACTTCACTTGAAGTGACCAATAGATGGAAAATGAACGGGAGAGATAGTTTATTACTTTAAACGATAGGTGGTAAAAAAAAAAAAACGCAACAACAAAAAGAAGAGAGAGGAAGGAGAAGGAGGGAGGGAGGAAAAGAGGAGGGGAGAGACGGGGGGCTGGGAGGGAGAGGGAGGGAGGGAGGGAGAGAGAGGGAGGGAGAGAGAGGGAGGGAGAGAGAGGGAGGGAGTGAGAGAGAGAGAGGGAGAGGGTGAGGGAGGGAGATAGAGACGGAGATAAAAATTAATTAGTGGCAATTGAAGAGCAGTAAATAGATTAGGGAGCGATGAAACAACTGCTTGGCCGTATTATTCACAATGAATGATTAAGAAGTAAATAGTAACATAATAGTCTAACTAGAGAAAGATCTAGGCAAAGGAAGACGTACCGCTAAGTTTCTCACGCAATGGAGAAGGAAAATCAAGAGACCCGCCCAGATAAATGTGCTCACGATTAGCTTGAGAACTACTTTATCCTACATGTCCACAACCTGTACAGAATGGAGATGTTTCCATCCCTTTCCCTTCCTTTGTTTTCTTTTTTGCAAACAAGAATGCTACACTCCAGCTATGGCCAATTTTCCGCTTGGAGACAGTACTCCTTTTTTGTCCTCATGGGGCACGGGCTCAACTTGTATTTTTTTGAACTTCTGCATTTGAGAAAATGAGGATAATATATAGACGATTATAGAATAAGGATTGTACTCATACATGTTTTAGAGAGAGTATTTTTAAAAGCTTGTTCAATTCAAATGTTTGACCTGATTGGTATAGCAAATCAAATGACACACCACCGAACAATTCGCAACCGGCAGTTACCTTAAATGCCGACTTAAACTCTCTTACGGAGTAAGGCTTACAAAATTCAGCTATAAGAGGGATATAAACACTAAACACTAAATAACTTTGAAGGCTTTGGTTCGTTAATGAAACGATAAAATATCTTACAGCTTGAATTCCTCTATCGTTGAGTTGGTCAAGTAATAAAGAGGGGAGATAAATGAGAGGAGAATAAGAATAGTCGTTGTCCAAGAAAATTTTGTCGTTGCCAAAAGACAGGGAGAATCTTTGTTTGGAGTTTTGCCATCTTCAATTTGTTGGCCTGAGTGGCAGACTGGCCTTCATATTCTTTAATAGATTGCTCTTTGCTCTTCCTTAGAATGCCAAAACTTCCAAAGCCTAACAAGTATCACCAGGCGGGTGACCTACAACCATGCCAATCATAATTGTGACAATCGTTTCTATGGCTGGTATCGCTTTCAAGGTTCAGCAGGAACCAGAATGGCCACTTCGTGTCCGCCTACACATAGATGTGACACGTCTGCAACCGGTTGGTTAAATGGTGGACACCCATCAGTGTCTGATGGTCAGGTCAGTAGACTGGCCTGCTTTCACTACTACTCAAAGTGCTGCTATTGGTCACACTACATCAAAGTGAGAAACTGTGGCGCTTTCTACGTTTATCACATCACTGGTACACCAAATGGCAATTGTGACCTTCGTTACTGCAGCACCTTTTAATACTTATCGTGCTCAAACCTCTATATCACAAAAGTAACAATTAAATGTAAGCCAAAGATCACCGAGCTGATAATAAAACGTATCCCGACTTACTCCTGCATGACTTTGCTTCTTCGCAATAAGGAAATAAATGGTTCTTAGAGATACATGGGTGTATTTTTTCTTCTCGGTTTGTTATCAAGGGTCGAGGGGGGGGGGGGAAGGTATGAACAAAGTGATAGCGAAACAAAGTCAATGATAAAGACTTTTGACTTTTGTTCACACAAGTCTCATTTTCTTTCTACAAATTTAAAATCGAAAATCACACGGCATCGTGAGCTCTTACGGGCAAGTCTTTCTTTTCGGATAGGGGGAAGAGGGTGGAGTCTTCAATACATTTAAGAGGAAAACAGCATTTGCACATGGTGTTGAGATCGGTGCGTCGCAAAAAGAAATATTACATCCGTTGGACAGAGATAAATTTTCTATGGGTAAATTTGACATGTGACTCAACATCTTTCACATGCGCGCATGCAAAGCGACTATGATATCAAATGTCGCTCGAGTAAATAGGTTTAGAGCCTTAGTGACGGTTCCGACGTTTCTTTCACATCTTATACGTGACTTTTTTATACATCACGAATCATCGTACATTTATTGCATTGAACTGGTGCTTTTCTTGCCAAAAGTTAGAGAAAAGCCCACTGTTTAAGAAGGGGGGTGAGTGGGAGAGGAGTTCTTTTGCTGATCATTTCCCCTTAACAATTAGCCCTTTATGATTGGTTTCTTGTCCAATCTTTACTCAAAAGTCTGGGGATAAGTGCATCACAACTTGATTATTAACTTGGCTAGGAAATTAGTTAATTTCAATATAAGTTTCAAGTTTTTACTCTCATTATTACAGACTACCTTATTATCTAGTTTCTTTTACTCATGGTTTAGAGATTTTTATGGTTTTTTAATCTTATCGGTCCGATCTATAAAATTATTGTACAGCGCTATTGGATAGTGATAGAAATAGCGCTATATAAATACCGTACTATTATTATTACTATTATTATTGTCATCGGTGAAAATATCATACTTCCCTTTTTTTCTGAGAACCGCTTCAAATTAGCGCTAGTGTTGCATTGGATGCTATTTTAACATTAAACGTAAAGAGCGTTTATTGCTCATTTATTGACGGTAAAGGGCTTACATCATGATTTTTTGCGGTATCCCATAATTCCACGGAAAGATTCAAGGCATTCCCGAGAACGTTACTCATCAGTGAGAGTGGTTTCATCAGTGAAATAGTATTTTAATGATCAGTCTGTTTTCAATATCCCTTAGCTTTGTGCTCGAAGACAAAACTTGCTTTTGAATAGGTGTGGTCCTTGAACATTCTGAAATATCTGCACTGATTTCCTTTTGGCTTCACTGCAGAGATTGTGAGAGACACACCATATCTGCCTTTATCTTGCTTGAAGGAATAAGAGGTGGTGTGATCTGTGTATGTTCTCCTTTTGCCAATGGCACATCTTGAGCAGCAATTTTTTGAATCTCAGCTGTTTTTGCCTTCTCTGTGTGATTGGCTTGTATTCCTGGCTTTATTAACGGTGGTGGTCCATTACTCTTAGTTTTCCTTCCCACTGCAGGAGGTGCTTTTATTTTGTCTTGTACACCCTCTGACATATCAGAACTTGTACTTTCTTCTCCCTCTGATAATTTGCATCTTCTTACTGCTGGTGAATTGTCAAGGTGATTTTGAATGTCGGCCACAAACCGTTTCTTCTTGAGCACATTGTTTTGGGCAGCAAGCTTCTTTTTCTTTCTTGGCGTACCTTACAGTAGTGGTGCTTTGTTGTCACCAGACAATTCAAACTTGTCCAAGCTGGGATGATGAGAACTATCTGTACAGAAAAGCACTCTTATACTTTTTTGTTCTGCAATAATTCCACCTAATGCCGTCAACTGAGCTCTTGTCAATAACATGCCCGATACGAGCCTCTTTTTAAGAGCACTGTAGCGACAATAAGTATGTGGAGGCTGCGAGGATGATCTCTTTACACCCATGTCTCCCTGGCAGTTTTTAAGGTTTCTTTCTCTTTACCAGCATAGTCACTGTTCAGATAGTATTTGTCGTCGACACGTATAAAGTCAGTTTTACGTAATGGGTAACATGCCACAATTCCATTGTAGTCCTGATTTCTGCCATACATCCATGTCATGGCATCTACTTACAACCTTCAGGTCAACGATATGATAATGTGTATGTAGCTTAATTTTAAATGAAGAGATAGAAAGTTGTTTTCTTTCGATAAATGACTAATTGAGAAAGACTTTTTGAATAAATACAGCCCGAGTATCAAAATTAAAAGTTCAACGCTAAATCTCAAACTAATCTGCATATTACACGAGATACATATTTCTCAGGATGAAAACTCTTAGAGTCAGCGAAAGGAAAGTTCTCCATCGCCACATTCTGGGAACCATAACACATGTGAAAAAGAGGCAAGCAAAAGAAGGAAAAATATATATAACTATATATATGAAAAGTCAAATATCTCGCCTTTCTTGGTGGACTTTCCGAAAGGTTCCTTAACAGTACTAATTACACTCTAATACTTGATTTCTAAAAATAATAATAACTGAACTACCTACAATCTGCAGATCTGAAGCACAAGTCTATCGCTATTGCCTGATTGAGGACAAACTCACTTTAAAAAAATAAAACTATATAATTCCCAAATTCAAGATTATCACCTTCCAGATCTGAGGTCAACCGAATGGACTGCTCAAATCTCAGAGACTTCAATACTAGTTTTATTGCTATTGTAACTGGATATAAATTTTCCTTGGCAAAATACTGCTCTCAGTTTCATGTACTTGCCAGCCTAGCTTACTGTCTGTTCCTCCATCTTTAGAACTGACTACGCTTTGAATTTTGAATTGGAACGAAACAATAATCGAATTGAATTTCTTATTTTAATGTGGAAGCCTAGTCAGGAAAAGAACTTAACACAGGTCTTAGGCCTACGAGGAGAACCACAAAATAAAATTGGATAATATACCTCAGAGTTTCTCACGCAGGGAAGGAGGAAGATCAAGAAGCCCTATCAAATCATGATGCGGGCGATCAAGTTAACTACTCCAAAATAGATCTTCGACCGATCAGGGCGCATGTTATGCCATAAGTTTTTGGAAAAAAGTTACAACGCCGATGCTATGTTTCTTAGTCTTTTTTGTTTTCGATTTTTCTTCCTTTTGTAAAATCAAAGCTATTTACCTAAGAACGCTGTAACTGGTAAAAGTTCAATAGCCATGTAGGGTATCTTTTCCAAGCAGGAACTAATGGGATTGTTGGAAAATTAGTTTAGCGTCACGAGAGAAGAATTCATGATAGACGTGGTTGAACTTGTATGCTGAAATAAATAGAGGTGCATTCTCACTTCTTGCTTTGATCTTTGTCAAGATCCATATTTAAAAACAGAGGTGTCTCAATAAGTGTAAGTGATAAATGAGTACAAGTTTCATTCACTAGGAGCTGTTTTCAGTTTACTTGAATTGAGTTGAAATTGTGAAAATGTATGAGAACGCTTTGTGCAAGGACAACAGAAGACCAAATGGGCACGTGATATCCAGTAAAGGAATCATCCCCACACATGCCCTGACACTAAACCTGTAAAATCAGCTATAAATAAAATCAGATAATTCGCTTCCACGTACTTAGTAATTTCGCATTATTCGTACAAGTAAGAAAAGTAAGAGGCGAATGGCTCACCTTTATCCTCCACTCGTGTCACTGAAATATAATCTCCTTATTTGTTCACTATGTTTGTCTTTGGCATGTTGCTTGATTGCTATTTTCTTGTTATCTCCGGCTTCAGTAGCAATGCATTTAACTAAAAAATGATAATAACAATAATAATACCCACTAATCAGACTATATCAAAAACAACACGATTTTAAGTCAAAGCAAAGTTTTATCTTGAACCTAGTGCTCTAAATTGCCTCAGTAGACGGGCGTTAAAAGGTTCCCCTGACTGTTGGTTTGCACACATTTATAAAAGCTCAATGTCTCGCCTAACAATACACAACAATAAACCAATGAAGTTTCAAACAAGGAATTATTAATATGAAATCCAGCGTGTTAACCGCTTACGGCATCTCCCAGTTATGAGGTCTACCCAAGAAAGATATTTATTTTATATTTAGTGGGAATCGATTGAGCATAGTCAGAGAGGTTAGGGGTTAGTGGCAAGCAAATAAAATGCTCACGGTACAAACAATAACCGAACGCAAAGTGTGAAAAGGGGTGCGAAATAAACCCCACGAATTCAACTTACCAACTTAATCAGCACATAGAAAACAACATATATCCAGACCATCCCGTTAGCGGATGAAATCCAGCAGTTGAAGTAAATTAAGCATCATAAACTTTTATAGATCATCAAGCAATAAATTATTTTGTGTACACGCAAGTATAACGTATCCACTATGGTTGCTTTACTTGAAAGTAAAAAAAGACAAAAGAAGTACCACAACAAAACAAAAACAAACTAACAAAGAAATAGAGAGATACTTTATTATAAACACCTTGCAGCCATACGCTGAATTACGGAATATCTACAAATATAGATGATAAAAAAGGAAGCATAAAATATTACAATTTCGTCATTAAGAAAGGAGAAAATCATCTACGT